>NW_027271182.1:0-12500 GCF_040938485.1 Diadema antillarum
GGCGAGACCCAAATTCCACGAAGAAAGTGGGGTGCTATACCTCGTTAAAGATTTTTCGTTTGGGACTTGGGAGTCGAAGTATTGTCCATTGCGAATAAACTTTCTGCTCAGAGCGTGACAAACCTGGAGGCCAAGCCAGGGTTTGATGACTCCAGCAGCTGTCGTATTACGTAAGAGCATGATAAGGATATCTGCCTGTGGCACACCATTCAAAGTGAACTCAATTTTCTTCTCTATCCTTTTTAAAGTTTTCAATTTCATTATTCTATTGAGAAATTCTATGGTCATCCATTTACATTTCGAACGAAAAAAATTGACCCGTAAATAACGAAAATACAGGAATAAGAAGGAGTGCATTGCCAGTTTGCCGGTGCTGCTCACTGTTGGGGATAAAGTACAAGCCGTAGATCGAGTTGGGGAGGTGGGCTGCAGTACAGGCATGCTCTGTCTGCATACGCTGAATGTCTACACTCACACACACACACACACACGTACACACACACGCACCATGGAGCTACATAGCCCATGCCAAAACCAAAACAATCTCCTCCTCTCGCGGTGCCTCCCCCCCCCCCTCCCCCCCCCCCCCCCCGTGGCGCAGTGGCGATGACTGATGCTTAGATTAGTAGTCCATGGGCCAGGCCAGATATTGGTACCATCTGAGGTGGCAAAACCATTTTGGTGTCATTTTGTTTGTCGGGCATAGATATGCTTATCAAGCTATGATAGCATTTCCAAATGAGTAGCTTAGTCATAGTAAATGAATTTTTAACCAATTTGGTCTCGTTGTTATATCCCTATACTTCTGAATCGAAACTAACCGCTATACAAAGAAGAGCACTGTCTTCTGTATGTTCCATAGAGCTGTAAAATGCAGCTCTATGGTATGTTCACAGGTGTTCTATTGTAAACGCGGTGCGCTTAGTCTTTATTCAAGGCAGCGAAGGGAATATCCAAAGGTTATGATGTCCGCAGCGCTTAGTCTTTATTCTAGACGGTGAAGGGAATATCCAAAGCGTATGATACAGTGTATAACCTTTTATCTAAAAACAACAACAACAACAAAAGCAATTCCTCGTGAATTTTACCGTATCTTTTAATTATTTATCATTTTCCGGCGAAAACGCTACGGTGAAAACGCTGATAACACGCCAATGTCGCTTTATTTCCCTCCAACAATATAAGATAATGCAAAAACAATGTACCGGTACACTACGATACATTATAATGAATGATATTGTAAATGAACAGAGTGATTTTTTGTTTAAAACTGATGTATTTGTTGATAGGGTAGTATCAAAACAGTATAGATAATCCCTTTTATGAGGAACTTTAGAAATGATAACGGTACATTGGTCTAGATAAAGACTAAGCGCACCGCGTGACAGCTGTGGACATCATAACCCTTTGGATATTCCCTTCGCTGCCTCGAATAAAGACTAAGCGCACCGCGTTTACAACAGAACACCTATGGACATACAGAAGGCAGTGCTCTTCTTTGTATAGCGGTTTAGTTTCGATTCAGAAGTATAGGGATATAAAAACGATACCAAATACCATTTATTATGACTAAGCTACTCATTTGGAAATGCTATCATAGCTTGATAAGCATATCTATGCCCGACAAACAAACTGACACCAAAAAGGTTGTGCCACCTCAGATGGTACCAACAACCCATTTTTCGGGTCTTGGCCCATGGACTATAGGCCAGGGTCAAGAAACAGGTGTTTTATATCTTTGGTTTTTAAGTCATTGATTGCCAAGATATACACTGGCATTATTTACGGGGGTGTAGCCTCTTCAAACGAGAGATTTGCGTCATGTCAGGACCTGTCCCAATTACAATAGAGAGGACGGGTGGACGGGGCGATTAGTGTTCCAGTCCTTAACTTTAGTACTATCTAGATAATTAATAATGCGGGGCGATTGGTGTTCCAGTCCTAACTTAAGTGCTATATAGATAATCAATAATGCTGATAGACATGTTATTTCAGCCATGCGAAAGCAACGGCAGCGCACGCTGCATGTACAACCATACCATTTCAGCGGGCACAGTAGTGTTTGCGGTGCTTGACCTGCCTTGCGTGTTATTGCTTTTTATTATTGAGTTGCATCATGATTCCTTTGTTTAAGGCTTGTTGTTGTTTTTTTTTTTCTGTGGAAACTTCACACAAACGTTCGCACCAGTGGCTATTCCATCTTTGACAATTATCTGGCCTTATTGCCTAATGGGCCATAATCGCATACTCCCACCACACTCCCATCAGGTCTGTCTCGGCAGCACGATATAGAAAACAATATCCACACTTGCACCCCTATATCCTCGCCTACTATTGAGACCATGGAGGTATAAGAAGAGTCGTCAAAAATAAGTGTCACACAAATGATATATCAAGGAACATTTGAGAGCTCGTGTTTACACTGTTCTACTTATTAGGTTAAAAAAAAAAGTAATTGATTTTCTAAAGGTGGACATAACTACAAATCATGGTCTCTTCCGATCTACTTCATAGCCATGGTGTTTGCTTTCTGCATGCTTTCATTTATGACTTTGACCGAAGTATGACAACTGCTGCAACGACTTTCTTCTAACCGACGTAACATTTCTTTTGATAATTGCTTAATCGCTGCTCGCTAATTTATTGAATCCAAGCGCATCAGTGGAAAAACGAGTCCCACCTTTGTTCATGAGTGTATGATTATCATTTGTGTTTATATGTGTGTATTTACCAATCTCGTTTCTTTGTTTACGGCAAACAATAAAAAAAATGAAATAAAAATGCGGTATTGCCGACTTTTCGTAGGATCTACCACGTGATTAAAGAGCGCTGTGCGCCTAACTGCACATTCACAGTGCCCTTGCAATACGACCACCTTGAAGTAATTTTCACAGATCATTTCCTTTAGAGGGTTTTGCTAATAAAGAAAACAATTGTTGACCTTGTTGGGTCTGTACTCGGATACCGATGTATGTTATCTTCGCATAACACGCGTTTACTGAACTCAGTTTGGAACATTAAAAAAAAATAAACCAACTGTTGAAATGATTGTTGAGCGCAGAGACTTCCGTGGCATGAATTTAGCAGTACACGAAAAGGAAGTAGAAGCAAAGTACGTGTCATTGTGCACTGCAGAGTACAATGACATTTACATTATTATTACTTTTTTCACAAAATAATGGGCAAGAAGCACGCCACAGGCATGCTCCCTCGTAACTAGTCAAAAATTGTGCAAATAAAATACATTGTCAAAAAAAGTGAGGAAGAATTAATGAAGTTGCTTTAAATCAAAATTCAAGATATTGATCTTAATCATATACACAGGGCAACATTTTTGTTACAATTTCGCTGAAGAGATACAGATCGTTTCGGCTTAATACCGCCTTAAATCTTTTAAGCAAAGATTTGAGCCGTAAATGTTTTCGTTGGCATAAATAATTGCAAAATTTTCGTTTCAATTACGCAGTTTACCGAGCATTTATAAATGTAGATATCAATGCTGAGTTATTATAGCTCATCTTCTTAGCATTGGGGATGCTGAGGTTATGACATAAAAACGCAAGTAACCGTTCACAAAGGAGATAAAAGCATAAATCAATTTTGCACTTTATATTCTCATGCAGTTGTTTATCAACAATGAGTGGGTGGATTCTGCGAGTGGAAAGACCTTTCCTACCATCAACCCGGCTACGGAGGAAGTCATCACTGAAGTAGTGGAGGCGGACAAGGTAAAACACGCCTTTGAGCTATGCAATTTTCCCTTACTCCATGAATATGGGGCGCCAAGTGTTGCATGGTCTCTTCCGTTACGAAATGACTGTATTCCGTTACGGAATGATCATTTTGTCAACGAAATGATCATTAATAATGACAAAATACAGTCATTTCGTTACGAAATGGCCATTTCGTCGATGAAAAAAAAAATCTTTTTTTTTTTTCGAAATAAGTCATTTCGTTACGAAATGGCTATTTCGTCTATGAAAAAAAAAAAATGTTTTTTTTTTTTTCGAAATAAGTCATTTCGTAACGAAAGAGACCATGCAACACTTGGCGCCCCATACATAAATAGACTTAATTTCCGACTTGGTCACACCATGGCCATGAAGCTACACCATGGTCATATGTAAACGAAGACCGATCGCCGACCATTCTACGATTTCTGAAATCATTGGTCTGCAGTTGGTTTTCACAGGTCGTTAAAAGGTTTTTGGAAGTCGGCAAATGGTTGTCAGCGGACGGCTACCGGTATTGGTCGGCTAGAGGTTTCCAATGCTGCATCGAAAACCTTTGGTTGACCAAACTAGCAAATCATGTTATCATTTTGAATTATTGCTCTTGTAATTCTTTGTCTTTGTGTCCTTGAAATTTGTGTTCAATTTGTCTTTGACTGAGTGCGAAAATAAATCAAACGAAAACCCAAACTCATCTCATAGTATTATGATTATAGATAAGTGGTTATTCTCGAAGCACTGACGAAAGGTTTTCATACCAAAGGAATCAGTTTTTTTTTTTTTTGTCTCTGTCTCTGTCTGTTCATGTACTTGTCTCTTGATGTCCAACGAAAACTCATTTTTCACTGAGACGTTCCAATCTCCATCTTCCCCTCATAAAATCCCTCCCTTTCCTCCACCATTGCTCTCCTTCGCAGGCCGACGTCGACCGCGCTTACGATGCAGCTCGCGAAGCCTTCCGGCTCGGCTCTCCCTGGCGTACGACGGACGCGTCGAGGAGGGGCGCCCTTCTTCACAGACTGGCAGATCTGGTTGAGCGCGACCGAGTTTACCTCGCAGTATGAAATCAAAATTTTCACATCCCTCTCCCTCTCATGAAGATACTGTAGCTTTATGATTATACGTTTTGTGACATGTGTTAATGGCGCAGTTAAAGTTAAAGGCACTTTATTCAAGTCCTGTGAATGTGTTCCACATGAAAATACTTTTGTGAAAAACTTGTTTAAAAAAAATGCTTTATAAATTCGATGTGTTTCTCTTTGCTTCTTAAATCTAAAAGGGACGAATGTTTCAGTTATCTTTGAAAAAAGGAAAAAGACGAATACGAATATCTTGATTAATTTATTTCTAGGTGAATACATAAGGTAATATGAAAGAATAAACATTCCCCCCCCCTTTTTTTTTTTGCTTGACAAAGTTGAAAGTATTTTTGAAGTTTGCTACGGGGGCATTATTATTCCAATGCATTCATTCGGAAGGAGCGAGCAAGCGTCTAAGTAATGTGTTGACGTAAGATACGTGTTATATCTGTCTTTTTTAGTTGTTTGTTTCTTTAACTTTCAGAGCTTAGAAACCCTGGACAACGGCAAACCATACGCTGATTCATACAATATAGATCTGCCAGGAACCATCAGTGCCATCAGGTATATTTCATGTTTCTGCATAATATGTATATAAGTAAGCGTATACATCAGGAAAAAACAAAACAAAACAAAACAGAAAAAAATACTGGAAAGAGTACCATGATAGACATAACACTGTCATTATTATCATTTTTTCATTATATTGATATCAATGTTATCATTATCATAATTACCACTATTAATGTTACCGTGATAATGACAACAATAGTAATGTTTAGCGCTATTATTATTGTTATCATTACTGTAATGATTAAAACCATAACTATTACAGTATTATTTCTGTTATTTACATGGTAACGATATATTATTCTTAATAGGGTTTTCTTGTTCACATTGATTCCACTGTAATTGAGTGTTACCGATGATCAGTGTGTAGGTACAATATTTCGATGTGATGGAACAATATTATTTTCGTTTAATTTCCAAACGAGACACTTATTAAGAAATTTGTGAATGCTGGTTAAAGATGACTTAAACGTTTATAAAGTGATGATATCAAAATTCAATAATCTGCTGTTCTTGTATTTGTAATTATTATGAATGTGAGATAGCATGTGATTTTTTTTTAGAAATTAGTAATTTATTTCATTTTCATAGAACGTCTATTGTCATATCAATTTAGATATACTCATTAGATATACACCTGCTACATGGGTGACGATCTATTTTGGGCAATGAAGGCTAATTTCATCAATTATTTCAGTTAGAAGAAAGACAGAAAATATTAGAAACGAGAAATTAATTTTTCAACGTTTCTTAAAATCACAGATAATTAATTTGAAATATCATACAGAAAGAAGATGTTTCTATCATGGTGTGTATTCAGTCATCACTGGTCATATTGCACACATATGCCACTTGTACGCAAACAAAATAATTAGAACAACAAATAAGTAGAAAATTTGGGTAATTCCTTGTCGTGTATCTATAGGTACTACGCCGGATGGGCGGACAAAATTGAGGGAAAGACCATCCCAGTCGGTGAGTAGAAATTCTATTTACTGTCGTCGTCTGCTGAAGTGTATGCAGTGTTCAGTACTTCTGACAGACGAAAACTGAACCGCAATAGGTTCAAAATCGTGTTTGCAGTGAAATGTCTAAATCATAATCATCCGTGACATGTCATCGAAATTTCACTGTCGTTTATGTGTGTTATCGAATAAAGCACAGCTTCACAACTACACAGTCACCTGGACCTACATGCATAATCAAATAAGCATGCACGCATGCACACACACACACACACACACACACACACACACACACACACACACACACACACACACAAACAAACACACACAAACACCTACACACACACGCACACACACACATACACATTTTTACTCACACGCGAAATTTTCTTTAACTTGGGCTGTACGTCGTATCAAACTCTTCATGCTTTAATACAAAAAATGATAACAAGGAAAAATGTGACCATGAGCCATGTCGTATGTGAATTGTGCGCTGTGAGTGAACTGCGTTTCTTACCTATTTCAAACTTTCTTTCTTTCTTTCTTTCTTTGCTCTTTTCCCACCGGCCTGCAGACGGGGACTTTCTGACCTACACACGTCACGAGCCAGTTGGAGTCTGTGGCCAGATTATCCCCGTGAGTACAAACATAGGACTTCAAAATCCCCGCTAAATCTGAGCACAAAACTGACTGAAATGTTGTTAGATAATTATTGAGTCAGTTGTAGACATATCAACCTTATTTCCATGTCAGACAGAGCCAAAAGAGATAATGACAATTTATTGGAACATCTCATGGAAACACTGACTTTGGCTGACAACTCACCGTACAGAATGAAAGTTTGATCTTATTCAGTACTTCCTCTGGTTTTTGTAAATTGCGTGTTCTCCGAAAATCAGAGTGACATAATGCGTGTAAAGTGCATATCGGTCAAAAGAAATCTTTCTTACTATGGAACGTCAATTGGTCGGTCATCTTCTGTAAGTGTCCCAGCGACAATGCATGCTGGTGTTTACCGTTGCGTCTAGAATATCCCGAAGTCCTACTTAACGCTATAAAAGCCATGCCTAACTATTCAATGAATGAAATTCTTGCGTCGAGTTGTTTTCATTGCAACTACCACGTAAATAAAAACTGAACTGATTAGTAGTAGCAAACTACCAATCACAAATCAACGAATCACAAACGAAATCATGGGCATACTATAACTCTAGCAGGATTCGAGCCTACGACCTCCTGGCACAGCACAGGCTTCTTATCCACTAGACCATCGAGCATTTTTAACCTCATGTTTTATTGCATTTTCTTTTTAATCTTAGTCTTATCACGAATTTGATGTTTATATTGAAGTTGATATCAATCTTAGTCATGACAGCTTAATGTCTAAAATAAAGATGAATAGTATCGCTTTCGTTGTTGTTTCGCCCATGTTTTCGTCAGTGGAATTTCCCTCTGCTCATGCTCGGGTGGAAATGGGCGCCGGCCCTGGCCGCAGGTAACACCATCGTGATGAAGTCGGCTGAGCAGACTCCGCTCACTGCTCTCTACATGGCAGAACTGGCCAAAGAGGTATTTGTTTGTTTGTTTGGTCTGTTTGTTTGTTTGTTTGTTTGTTTGTTTGTTTGTTTGTTTGTTTGTTTGTTTGTTTGTTGGTTGTTACTCTGTGTGTGTGTGTGTGTGTGTGTGTGTGTGTGTGTGTGTGTGCAAATGTGGTTATCATCGTCACGACTGCATGGAGTGTTATATCTGTATATCAATATCTTCGTCAACTCAAGTGGTATTTTGCGAGGGCAAGAATCATGGATGCTGAATGTAGTCTTCTCAACATCTTACGACATGAGGAAAAAAATGAAAGCTTGAATAGATATATGGATATACATATCATTATATATACACAAAGGGATAAATGTGTGTTTAAGAAAATGAATTGATGATAAAAGGGGATTCAGCAAACGTGACATCAAAGAACGTTTAAATATTAGAAAGAGTCTTTGGATATGTTGATGTTTTTCATTCTTATGATTTTTATGTTTTTAAACGTCCATGCTGACAATCATTCTCCACTTTGGGGTGAGATGGATGCAAAAGCAAATGGCAATGGGGGGGGGGGGGAGATCACCGATTTTCAAACTGAAGAACAGTGAAGAACAACATGTCTGATTGATTGCAGGAAAACGAACCTAGAGACAAAATAACTAAAACTTGCTCAGTGCAGTGGAAAACACTCACATAATGTTTCACGAGGAAATGCTTCCCTCGACGACATGCGAAATTCCAAAGGAGCATGCCTTGCAAAATATACATCGCCATTCGGCCTCAGGGACATGATGTGTGCCATGCGAATACTAGACCCAAGCTAACCTTTGGGACATAGATCCTGCAAGGAATTTTATCTCGAAGAATCGAGACTCCTATCGTAACGAAACACCAAAATAAAAATAAAAACAGAACATGAAGGGCACTATTTCGCAGATACAGTGACATCAGGGTCATTTTATGCATGCCTATGCAAGAAACCCTCCATCACATTACTTTGACATTCCGCCCGCAGTGCGCATGCGCGCACTGGATAGATAATATTAAGTATGGTCGCTTGATTTGATCGCTCGATAACCCGAGTTCTTAAATGCGTTTGAGACAGAAGTAATCTTCCCAGTTTGTACAAGGGATGGTCAGCTCTTTCTCGCGAGGAACGTGATCTAGAATTGGATCCTGCGAAGAACCTCGCGTTTCAGATCCTCTGCCACGTTAACGTGCGAGATCAGATATGGGTGTGGATGGGGTTACTTCACCAAAAAAGGGCCTGATTAAAGATGAAATCGTCGCGGCGACCATGAGGCGCCAGTTTTGGCATTGTTCCGATGGTGCGCGTGGAAGCGTTTGGTTTTGATTTACGAATAAAGATATTTCAGCGCGAAAGACAGAAAAAGAACACGCGAATTGAAAGTCATGACGAATAAAGATAATGCTTCAACCATTGTGGTAAGTCACAGTTTCATGGACAGCTACTAACAGAAAAGGGGTGCAAACTTTGCATCCTGCCAAATTCGTCTAACCTTGAACAAGATGCTCTGTCGAGATGTCTCTCCTCGCTTTTGTTGGTGTAAAAGATGGTTGCCTAGTAGTGCTTTAAAGACTGGAGACTATACCCCGGATATGGCGTTAATATTAACATAAAGATATTGATTATCATATAAAGATGCGCGCGTTACTAACATTAAGTTCATCAATTCTTTTTTTTTATTCAATCAAGGTATTGTCATAATCATCTCAAAGACATTTCAAGTCATCTTACATGTCTTAGGCAACTTCTCTGCAAGCGACGGTTTGTGGTTTGGCGAGAGTGATATTGTCTACACAACAAAACAATTTATTAATTCATCTATTTATGTATTCATTCATTCATTCATTCATTCATTCATTCATTCATTATTCACTCATTCTTTTATCTATTTATTATTTCATTTACCGATTTATTCATTCATTCGTTCGTTCATTCATTCGTTTAATATTAAAAAAACTGTTATCATGTCAGTTTATCTTGTAGTTTGTTTAACTATAAATCCAATTTTCATCGTGGTTTGTCTTCAAAGGCTGGCTTTCCACCGGGCGTCATCAACGTTCTTTCCGGATTTGGCCCCACCGCCGGAGCGGCCATCGCCAGTCATCCAGGCATCGACAAGGTCGCGTTCACGGGATCCACCGAGGTAAGCACAGCCATTAACCCTGTCGATACCAGAAGGAATCTGTCGGTATGCAATGCCGATGAGATTTCCTGGCGTTGGATTCTTGGGGGTTAACGTGTGAGAAGGCAGTAAGTGGGACATCTTGGCTCTCTTGAACCAAGGAGAAGAGAACGATCACTGACAATGATGCTGAAATTTGGTGCTGAAAAAAAAAAGAGTGAAGGGGAATTAATACTACAACATGGTGGCTCTTATTTCTAAAGGTCACAACGAGTTGCTAACTTTTGACACAATATTAAGGCTATTAAGAAACAAATGAGCAAATGAATCACAGTAGAGACTTATCTCGAGACAAAAAAAAAAGGTTTACGATTTCGGAGGAAATTTTCTTCCTTCTGAATTTCTAGCTGGTCTTGATTACCATGCCTCCCGAAACAATTTGATCAACTTTGAAACAAACGAACAAAATCTCAAATGATGATAATCGGTCATCAAACTGTAGATGACAGCGCTACGGGCGTAAAACATATTTACTTTCCGAATTTCCTTGGGTATTCTTTCCTGATATCTCTATAATTATACACTTTTCTAAAATGTAACAAGTTTTGCCTGTTTGTCTCTATGTCTATCATTTCTCGTTTTCAATCTTAGTCTTCAATGCTCATCTTTTTACTCCTTTTCGTTCCTCCTTTCTTTACTCTCTCTCTATATCTGTCTTTGTTAAGATTGTTTTATAATATATTATATATTTCACATTATATTACTTAATACTTGCCTCCAACATGTCCAACAATCGTTCATTTTGTCTTCACCAATCGGTCTAGCTGTCTACCAGCGCTGATCAGCTGCTAAAATGACTTGGAAGTCCTGCCAATCTTTTTCCATCACGATCAAGCCGTGTGATATGGCATGAAGGTCAACATCAATCTAGTGGACTCTTGTCTTCATGACTGGATCTAAATTAGCGCGGCTGGCTCAAAATCAAACTCTATTTTGTGAAACAAACGCTTATCTACTAAGCCAATCAGTGCGAGATATCAAATGTTATATTCAATCGTTGGCAACTTTCTCGGGGAGAGCTTGAAGGCTTGAACGATTCCGAAAACACTTTCCCCTTGTCGCAGTCATTGAACTCATTTTGAACTGTCATTTTGGGATGAAATTATTTAGAAATGTCAAGATATATGATGTGGCCATTTGTTCACCAGAGCCTGGTGACCACACTCTCCATCAATATCATTCCATTTTATTTTTTTTTCAAACTAAAATGACCACAAGTGAACTAATTTTTTAGCAGACTACTTTGTGTGCAAGTTCTTATTGTTGTTATACCCTTTTCCGTTTTTGTTATTTGTCATATGAATGATCTAGATCTGCGTAAACAATAAGGCATATCATGTGTGAATATGCATACATACAATGTATTGTGTGTAACTGGATTGTTTAACATGATTTTCATATGATTCATTCATTCATTCATTCATTTTTTTCATTGCCAACAGAAACATATAAATATATTACAGAAATTGAGTACATAGATTTCATCATAATACAAAATAAAGGATAAGTTTACAAAATATTGTAAGTATACGGAAATGCTTGAAATGCGGAGGAATGCTAAAAGCAGTGCTTGTAGGGTGTATTCCCCCCAGACGTCATACAAGAAATTATATACATTATATACATGATTATTTATGACCTGAAGTTAGCTTTATCTGCAGTGTCATCTTCGCCATTTTCGCCGTAACTCAAAAAACGAATTCTCCTTCTTTCTTTCTTTTTCACGTTAAAACAGGTTGGGAAACTTATTGAGCAGGCAGCCGGCAGGTCTAATTTGAAGAAGGTCACTCTCGAACTTGGCGGGAAGAGTCCGAATATCGTTTTCAAAGATGCCGATCGTAAGTCATGTAGTGTCGTTTTGTTGATTGATGTAGCCATGAAGAGGTGGCGATTAGTAAGTTATGGAATCGTGAAGTTTCGCTATTTTTTTTTTATTTTGCAAAGCAATTCATATGAATATGCATATGAGTGACTTAGTGTTCATTACGTCACAATTTCCCATCGATCGTGTACAAAATAATTGACAAAAATTTAAAACTTCATGCTTTAAAGTTGTAATACATAAGTCCTGAGTGATTAACTTCAGAATAACGATCACTCTGATATATTAATCAAACGTGAATTGGGATTTGAAACTGAGGTATAAACACATTTGAAAAAGAAGAAAAAGAAATGACATTTGGAGATTTTGTGTACAAACTGTATGGCAAGTTGTGAGGAGGTGACATCATCAACTCACTCTTTCAATTGTCATTTGCATGATTAATATTTACTGTTTGAGAAGTTTTTTTTTTTTGTGAATATAAGCGAAGCTTCACAATTTCATAATTTCCTAAAATCTTATCCAACGTTGCTCAAACTTTCACCGCTGTGCTTAAATGTCTTTCTTTCTTTAATATCAGACAAACT
>NW_027271182.1:17500-252500 GCF_040938485.1 Diadema antillarum
ATATTGATAACACCTCAAAAAGATATGATTCCAAGTAGTGTTATATATTCCCGGATCTTTCCTTTACAGATATTTGGTCCCGTGCAGAGTATCTTCAAGTTCAGCGACATGAATGATATCATCGAAAGGGCAAACAACACCGAGTACGGCCTTGCTGCAGCGGTCTTCACCAAGGATATTGACAAGGCGCTGTACTATTCAAACAGCTTACGGGCCGGAACTGTTTGGTATGTCTAGCCAAGAGACAGCAAACATGTTGGGGATGTATATTCCTCAATTTTAAGAATGATTATGTACATTATGTAGGGCTCCAAACTAACTTTGTTGTCTGATGGCACGTTCGGGCCACTTAAATCTATGAATTTGAAACTTTGGCGGCATGGAAAAAGAATTGTACTGACCCAAAATAAAAGGAAACATAAGAAAAAAAATCATTTTGAATTTTATCTGCCAAGGCCCTGTTTTATGAAGAGTTAAAAATTGATTATAAAGTTGATTTCAACTGTAAGTCTATGGCAGCCTGTGTAGGAAGGAAATTTAAAATCGATTTTATCTTTTGATAAAACGAGGCCCAGATCTGGTAACCAAAAGATAGTTTTTTGAGAAATTTGGTGGCCCAACATCAATTTGCACTGGCTCCGGGCCACCGGGCCACCGGGCTACCGGGCCACCGCTAATGTCAAACCGTGACGTACGTAAAAGTTTACTTTAAAATCAAATACTCACTTATATTTACGACACTTATATTCATTTATTTATTTATTTATTTATTTATCTAGTCATATTTATACAGGGTGGCCCTATCAGTAGTCAATGCACTGTTCTCCCTAGAGGCCCTGTGTCACAAACTCATTCATAAAAGTCAAACGAAACAGACAAATAACACTACAGAAATATACAACAGATATTACAGAAAATGGATCTAACAAGATCTACATATATCAGATAACAAATAACCCAGGTTATGAGGCGAAATGTTTCAAATAATTACACCCTCAGCCAGGTAGGATGAATTGCATGTGATTTTTTTTTTGAGGGGGGGGGGGGGCTAGTATATAACTAACAACATATTGATAACACCTCAAAAAGATATGATTCCAAGTAGTGTTATATATTCCCGGAGTGAGATGATACATGTGTGTGTGTGCGTGTATGTTTATGTGTATGTGTGTGTTGGTGTGTTTGTGTACACGTTTATCATCTAGGCCTATGATAAAAGGAAATAGAAAAGTTTTTAATGATGAGTTGTTGTTGCTGTTTTTTGCTTTGTTTTTTTTTTGTTTTTGTTTTTGTTTTTTTGCTACTGCGTATTTGCTATTTTTACAAACACAGCGTCATTGTTGGCACAATCATTCTTTACTTAAACTCAAATGGTGGACGTGGTAATTTTCAAAGCTTAATTCTACGGCAAATTCAAAGTGTTTATATTTTTATTTCTGTTCGCTCGCGCATTCTTCGGCTCGGAGACTGTAGTTTTGGTGTAATTGAGACATTTTAAAGTCATGGGTGTGCTTATTTTCTTGATTAACAGAACAATTACATAATCAATGTAAAAAAAATATATTTTATTGATCTTTTAATGAAAATAACACAAAAGAGTACATCGGTTGTACATGACTCCTTGTAATTGAAATCTGTAATTTTTATTAACGAAATAGTATTCATTTTGTTTCGTTGTAATTTTTTTTCTGTATTTTAATATTCCAAAAACCATCGCCTAGCATGCCTAGTAAACGTCTTTTCGCGTATCTAAGACTTCTTGTCCAAAAAGATCATCTTGAATTTCAATTCACTTTCAATTGAAACTATACTTTGAGCTTTTGATGAAGGAATATACAACGTAAATGACAAGAAATAAATAAATGACTAAAATGCCTATGGCAGTTGAAGATGATTTCCGGGAGGAACAAGCTGTATTACTCCTGTCGATTCCTTAGGGTAGACCAGACTCATGATTCATTCAAAAGATCGACTGACTTTGATTTATATCCCTTCCTAAGCGATTTGCATACAAATCAGATGTTTTTCCGCAAATTGCCCCGCCGGCTGAGAAGATCTGAAGATAGTGAAAAAAAAAGATCAATGAAAGATGTTTACTACGTTAATTGAAGATGTCAATGGACACAGTGAAAAGAGAGATGTGGTTCAGTCACCCGTTTCAGTTTCACTGCGACAAAACTCATATTACATCTCGAGGTCGCCCTTCCAACAGGCAAATACCGAAAGCTTGAATAATCACCAGCGCTGGGATACCTTGAATTTGAAATAGAGAGGGAGATAGAACAGGTCTCCGTGCAATGTTGATTTTCTATATTACTTTAAATACATATTTACATGATATAACACAACACTTTAAAGATTTTGTAGTTTAACGGTGTGATAATCACACGTGACGTCCCTGCCATGATGCCCACGGGGAGGGGGGGGGGGGGGTATTCCCTCAAGAGCATAAAGCGCGCAGCACTGAGGGAAAATATTGTCTCAAGAGGCGGGGGGGGGGGGATAGTCATTCCCAGGGGGCTGTGTTACATATTACAACGATGTCAACATGAATACACATCACTTTCTTCTAGCCCCATCTACAGCCAGTCAAATTCTGGAAATGAATTACCTGATGTGACGTCACTTCTTGCAATAAAACGATTTCGATCCGCGTGACATTAGTCACGTGGTTGTAATATGACCAATCATCGACCAGTATTTATGTAGACCATTTTATACAATCATTTCGCACACATATATAGCTTCAAGAGTTTGTGTTAACCTCTCTAGATACCCATTTTGTGTCTTTGTTACCATATCAACCATAGCGATGTGCATGCTCATTGTATGGCATAGAAGTTCAACCCTGTCACTGTAATCATATTCCTTTGCATCAGTCGTAATGTGGCGTGTTTGTGTCTTACTCCTTTTTCTGTTTAAAGGGTGAACTGCTACAATGTTGTGAGTTGCGGTGCGCCTTTTGGTGGTTACAAGATGTCGGGACACGGCCGAGAACTCGGCGAATATGGTCTGGAAGCGTACACCGAAGTGAAAACGGTAAGAAATTTCTTTGCAGCTTTTCTTTCAGCGTTTCTTTCATTTCTTTTTGTATATTTTGGTTATAACAAGAATGACATGTATCATTTTGATTCTGTTTCTTATCTGTGTTAATACCTGTCTGTATACCGATTTCACTGATTGTGTCGTGCGACCAAAATTTAATGAAGTATACGCCATCAACGTAAAAATCAGAAAAATCACTATAATTTGTCATATAAAAACACTTGTTGAAACAAAGCGAAACAAAAGCACGATTACGCACAGTTTACATATATGTAAAGAAGTGATCATGTGTTTGAGTGCTTACTTGTATGTGTGGAGGTTGATAATGTGTGTTTATTTTATTTTAAGAAATTTATTGTGTCACTTTGTCAGGGAGAAATGAAATAGTCAAGTTTATTACGTGTTGATTCTTTTATTCTATAATATTTATTGTGAGGGGCAGACTCTCTGCCTCAGGATAAACCAATAAATGCTCACACAAAGTGAGAACATTTTCCAGACATTCCCTTCCACGTCACGAAATCTAACTAACGAAGGTTTCACATTATTTCCCGTCTGAGCGTAGAACGAGCAGTAACTTGGATATCCACCATCCCTGTACACCTTGTATGCCGTATACCATCAAATGTCAAATTTATGCCCGTCTCCTGATATACAACTCCACAGGTAATCTAGCTCCAGCGTCTTGTTACCAGTGCCAGGATTTCTACTTTTCGTTACAATTGTTGTTATTGCTTTCATTTCTCTTCTTTTTTCCCTCCCTGCTCAGGTCACCATCAAAATTCCCCAAAAGAATTCCTGAGCAATATGACGTCGACAAGAGGTGTTATACTGTTTAAAGTCTGATCGACAAGGGAGGACGTATTAATTCATTTTCAACGTATTGCTCAGTTTGTTAATGTATGTCTTGTCACGGCCAGCAAGATCTCTGCCTCGTGACAGCTTTGTTACTGTGGATTTGTTAGTAAAGATAATATAACGTGCAGTGCATGCAGTATAAATGATGATAAAACACATGTATATACAATAGAAGGTAACAATTAGACAATTACCAACAGGAAATGCTGATAGTTATTAAGCTGGTACATCAATACACACGTTTATTACTGTATATTCGTCCATGGTGCATCGCAACTTACCTGTAACACTGACTCTTGCTTTGAAACTAGCCACTGCGCAAGAACTCCTCCTCCCCCTCCCCCCCCCCCCCAAAAAAAAAAAAAAAGAATTATTATCCCATTCATAAGATGGATTGTCGGAGTACTTGTTAAGAGAATAAGTGAGAGGCTTGCTTAATTGTTTGTGCTGCTGAACAGCGTTGGTTTCCGCAGAAACCTCGATTCAATTTTAGACCGCAGCGTAATGACAACTTATCAGCAAGTCATGCATTGACATAAAAATTTACAAAAGAGATCAGGTTCACAGGCAGAATCATGATCGCTTGCATGGTTTCACAAATTTGAGACGTCATGTCAATGAAACGAGATATCTGTCGTGTACTAAAATATACAAGCCCCCATATTTGAAGATCGTAAAAATGGACGCAATAATGTTCTGGGAGCAGATAATAGTAGCATTAATTTCACTTTGCGTTAACTTCAATGTCAGTGTTGGCTTCACTTCAGCGTACCGTTCCCCTCATTTCCTTTTATATCATGTGGTGTCGTTCTCCGCAGTTGCATTTTTTCAGCAGGTCATAATTTCGTCAAAATTGTTTTTAACCTTTGAAAAAAAGCAGACCTTTTGGACGACATTTATGTGTGGAAACTTTACTCCCTTACAATTCAAGGCGCGCTACCGATCCTTTTTTTTTCCATAAATATATTAATGTACAGTCCCTTAAGTCAAGGATGAATTGCCCTTGACATGTGTCGCCTTGCATGAGAACAAAAGATTCAGAAAGACGTAATAACTGCATTTGCCTGCTCAGACTTCACACGCGGAACGTGCGACAAAATTGGTGTCGGCGTGAGAGAATAGAAAGGGAAATATACCCATTAGGTTTTGTTTCTGCTGACAAAATTGAAGTTCGCGTGGCTCACCGGACGGTGGCTGTTTGCTGTTGTATTTACTGTTTTGTCGTATAACATGACCGCTGTTTTCCTTTGATTCTTTTTTTTTTTTCTTCTCATATTGGTACCTCGCCTCTTTGTATATTTTGTCCCATTTTTTTTTTGTGTTAATTGTAAAGGACTTTGTAAGGAATTGTAAAGACCGAAATAAAAATGCAATGTTGTTTTCACTATTCAGTGCCATTTACAGTAAAATACCAGTACGCAATCTGTAATTTGTTCTTTTGATTATGTTAAAGAAGTTAGGATTTTTCTTTACAGAAACGTTTGTACAACGATGTAATCTTGGCAGTAATTGATATCTGCGAAATAAAAGATTAAAAAAGTTATGGTAGTCTCATTCAATGATTTAAAGTCTAAACAGACAATTTCTGTAAATATTTTTCTTGCAAACATGTATGTATTCCAGTTTTATAATGTCTTCTTTTGATTAAGTCTGTAATTATCTTTTTCTTCATTTGATCGTTGATATACAGTTTAAAGTGGTAAAAAATCCCTACACTTCCCAATAAAGGTGTGATGTCTTGCTGTGAAACATATTTGAATAGTCTGTATGCATGATTTGTATGCATGTGCTTGATTATAAACAGTAGAATGCGCAGAAGTTGAAGCCATGTTTATTGTTGATCATAGAAAAAAGCTTTAATCTCATGGGTCTGATCGATCTTCAAAACAGCGCCATCTATGGGCTGTATTTCTTTTTCTTTTGGAAAAGTTTGTTATACAATTTCTATTTTTCCACTTGTAAATAAATAATGTTCATTCTGGTCAGTTTTTCTGTTTGCGTATGTTACACTTTCTATTGGGTGCAATTGTGTATGTGTATGGAAGAAATCTATGATAATACCTAATGAGCAAGATATCACGAGACAACAGCATTGAAGAGCAAGTTCACCTTCACAGACATAGGCATTTGTATCAGTGGTTCGCGACACTTCACCTTCTTGAGCAAAATGGATTATCCTAGTTTGCAATTGTTTTGTATTATTTGGATATGGAAACAAATGAAATGAAACGAAATGTGGATTGAGTGAATGCAGCAGTATTGGTAGAATACATTAGTGAGGGTTTGAGGAAAATCGGACAATCCGTTCAAAAGGTACATTTAAAGTTTCTGCTCAGTCACTGCTGAATAAGAAGACTACTACAGGTTGTGATGTCACAAATGTACAGCAATGTAAAGATAATATGAAGAAAAAGTCAGCATAATTTCACTTTTCTCGCATGATAAAAGAACACTTGACTTACCTCTTTCAGAAGGCAGGGGAATGGTGTGTAACATACGTCAGTCACATGTCGAAGAAATGTGCACTTTTTCATAAAATAAAATAAATTTTGTGAAGTTCTCTTTATATATTCCTTATATCGTTCTACACATTGTGACATCATACACTGTAGTAGTCTTCTCATCCAGCAGTGACTGAGCAAATACTTTACAAATTCATGAATTTGAACAGATTGCCAGATTTTCCCAAAAACTTTCCTTGGTTCTGATTTCACTATTATACCAATAGTGCTGCATTCACTCAGGCCACATGTACTGTGTATGAAGGTGGATTTGTCCTTTCAGTTCGTTCCTAAAGAGTGGGGAATGAGGACAAAGTGCTTTGCCTAATGCTACAGTCACACACGGCCGGGTCACAAAAACGGATTTGATCCGGGTGAAAATGAGCCGGATTAGTCCCGGAATGGATGGTAATTTATGCTGCAGTCACACATGGCCGACCCTGTCGACCTGGTCGACCCTGTTCGAACCGTAGAGACCCGTATTGACCCGCATCGAACCGTACAAAATCCGCTTTAAATCTTAACTGAATCCCTATCGACTCGTGTCAACCCGCTTCGACCCGTACCGACCCGGATGTAAACCTTTTCATCATCTGCATGAAGGCAACGCGGTATATGGCAAGGGTCCATACGGTTTCACGCTGCGGGTTGCAGCGGGTCGATGCGAGTCAATGCGGTTCGAACCGAGTCAATTCGGATATCAATACGGAATTGAAATCCGTGGGAAAAATTTTGAACATGACCAAACATTTTTCACCGCCGAGTCGTAGCCCCCGGAATCCATGAGAAATTGACACGGGTTACGATGCGGGTCAATGCGGGTATCTACTGCTCGAATAGGGTCGTTACGGTTTTAATTCTTTATGGACCCGGTTTCGAAATCCGGCCGTGTGTGACTGTGGCATTAGGGCACAGCAGCTGCTGTCAGAGGACTTGAACCACGGACCTTACGAATGAGTGCCAGCGGTTTCATCAACTGGAGCACTACGACTCCTTATGTATTAACATTAATTCTTGTTATGTTACTTAGTTTGATTAAGTGTGAGCGAGAAAATAAATAATTCAATTCAATTCAATTCAAAGGTTTTATTTTCACTTCTTTTCAACAGAATGTACAAAAAATATAGATTCGACATACGTTTGAAGGAATGATACATAGATAGCAAAGGATAACATTTGTCAATAATCATTACAAATTTAGGCATTTTTCATACAGACATATTTATACATTCTGCCAAAAAAAAGTGGAGGTACCCATTTAAAAGACTATGCTTGTACAACGTGGGCACCTCACAGATCCCTCACCTCACCTCACAGATCACAGATCACAGATAATCGTACGAAGGAAGCCTTAACTAACCTACTTTCACCCTCCATTCAAAGAAAGGAAGAAGATATATGGAGCTGACAATCATAATTATCAGGTGACCCATCTTTTTGTCTTGTATGATAAAACCAATGTTGCTTGGTGATTTCCCCCATAAGTCATTTGGGCTCTACAGAATTCATTAAAAACATTTACTGTGACAACGTCGACCTTTACTGCGTCAGGTCGACGCTGTCACATTCTTTAAGTTCACTCCTCTGCTGAACTATTTATTCTCACAGTATCTTTCGTTTTCTCTCTTATATCTCGTCCTTTATACGTATATACTTATCGCTCTGGCATGCCATGTTCCCGTCTCTCTGAGTCTATAAACTCCATTTTTGTTATCTGACAAGTGTCAGCGCGGCTGTGCGCGTTGCATGTATTTTTTTTTCCTTTTAATATCGTCTCGGTTTGTGCCAATTTTATGCCGATATTAAGCAGAAATTGATTGGATTTGTAAAGATATGTGTGCGTGCGTGTGTGTGTGTGTGTGTGTGTGTGTGTGTGTGTGTGTGTGTGTGTGTGTGCGTGTGTGTGCATGTGGGGGTGAGTGTGTGTGCATGTGGGTGCTGAAAGAAGGAAAACATCAAGATACATTTCCCCGGTTCTTCATTTTAATTCCCTCAGCATGGCTTTACCTATGAAATCCCTTTGACGTTTCGTTTGTCCCTTTTTTTTTTCTTCGCCGCAGTGAAATTATTTACTGTCCATTTGAGTGGATGGTACAATGTATACGAATTTTCTTCGGAACATGGTTTGAGCGGAAAATTCTAGTCCATAACCCAACCTTTAGGCATGGTTAGGCATTTTGAATAACATCACCATTTCAGTTCTATACCTAGATACACAATCTGCCTGCGTTTACCCTTTTGCACCTGTATGCGTCGAGGTTTCAAATGATTCTATGTCGCTTCTAACAAAACGTTTGCTGAGGCAAAACTGTATTCATCAAGGGGTTTCTCTCCTTTTCCTTTATCTGCTTTGAAAAATACAATCTCATGGTACTACGTTCTCGCAGAGGACTACAAAATCTTTTCATTCAGAAAGATTATGAAGGGATCGAACATTGATGGATCTACTTGGAAAACCACAATAAAAATGCAAAGGTTACACTCCATACTTTACTATGTGTAAGAGCAAAAGAGATCAATGGAATACGACTTGATTTTGAAGGGGAAACACCAGTGCAATGCGACAAACAAGGGGAATGAACAGATAGATAGATAGATAGATAGATAGATAGAGAGAGAGAGAGAGAGAGAGAGAGAAAGAGATAGATAGATAGATAGATAGATAGATAGATAGATAGATAGATAGATAGAGATAGATGGATAGATAGACAGATATAGAGATATGATAATGATAATAATAATAATAATAAAAATAAAAATGATAATGATAATGATAATAATGATTAAAAAAGAAGAAGAAGAAGAAGAAGAAGAAGAAGGAGAAGAAAAACCATCGATGCTTTGCCATGCATTATACCTCTATATCAGTGTTTGCATGCGCAATTGACGAAAAACAGGATTTGTAGTTTCCAATTAAGTTTGGTGATTAGACATGCCCCATTCGAAATTGGAAAACATACACAGAAAGAAGACGAATAGGAATAACAAACTCATGATAATTCTAAAATGAGTACATAAAATCATTCAACATAGAATCTGATGCACTTACATGTCCCACAATTTGAGCTGTAAGAGTATAAAATAGACAGACGAACTCAACAAAGAAATGTAAGGGAAGACAGTACATAATCCCAGTAGCAGATTGCCAATTATAATATCTCGTCATTATTATTCCATTATCGGTTATACCTAGTGATGTCGGGGATATAAATGGAAATCCGCAAATATTCTTTACCTGGTATGATCATAGCAGGTTTAAACAGAAGTTACTAAAGTGAGAAACTCCGGCCCACAATCTGCTTACAACTAAAGGGAGAGAGAGAGGGGGGGGGGGGGAGGGAGAGAGAGAGTGAAAGGGATATAAAGAAAGAGAGGGAGAAGGAGAGAGAGGGTGATACAGAGAGAGAGAGAGTGAGATTGTAAACTCGTAATCATTAATGCAGTATGCCAACATGAGTTTCATTTTTATTTTCAGTGCTTAATCAATCCGCCCCCACTGCAAGTGCGTGCATAACTCTACAGACTGAGGCGAAAGCGATCAAACCCAAGGAAGAATAAAATCGTATGTGATTCTCCATACCACGCGGGAAAAGGTTTTTACCCCAAAGGAAAGAAAGGAGAGAGAAATAAGGACTGCATTCATGTGTATTTTGTGTTTGCATTATAAAGAGTATATGTGTTTGTGTGTGTGCTTGCGTGTGTGTTTGTGTGTGTGTTTGTGTGTGTGTGTGTGTGTGTGTGTGTGTGTGTGTGTGTGTTGGAGATAGGTAAGTTCACAGACTGAAAGAGGAAAAAACGAAGATATCACAGAGAGAGAGAGGAAGTACATGTGTGTTTGTGCGTATGCGTGTCAGAAATGGTGTGTGTGTGTGCGTGTGCGTGTGTGTGTGTGTGTGCTGTATGTGTGTGCGAGGGTGTATTCCCTTTCACTTGTTTTCGTTTATTTCCACTTAATAAAGCATGCATACTTAAAAATGAGACAACGATAATACATGACAAGTATAACGAGCAATGAGACAAAACAAACAACAAAAATATTTAAATGAAAGTGGTAAGTGAGAAGGGAATGGGCCGTATTTAAAACTAACCCAGGGGAAATAAATAATGTAAAGTTTTTCGTCTCTTCTTTCCATAAGCTATAACTGACACAAAATTCGGCACAAGCACGCACACTCACATACGTACAGAAACAAACATACACAAGCACATTAAGAATACACGAGATGCAATTTACATAAATACACCCCTAATCTCATATTATTTCAGAATCATATTGATTAATTCCAAAGTTAAAATACGCTTGAAAGCTTTCTTGAAACTTTTTTACTGGCTTATTACATGTCACATCAGAGTGTTTTTAAAGAATTCTAGAGTTGAAAAAAAAATCTTGACTTTTTGTAGGAGGACGCGCGAATCAGATGTAAGTAAAAATTGTGCCGTGATTATTATTATCTTTGATTAATTCAAAATAATCAAGTAGGGATACACGTTAAATGTCAATTTAGCATAAGAACATTATGTTCCACTCGGTACAATGTACTAAATAATATCATCACACAGTTCAAAAAGGCAATATATGTGTTTGTATGCTTAATATAGAAAGAAGCAAACGGAGAGAGTAGAGAGAAGTAAGACATCAGATATGGAGCAAGGGGGGGGGGGGGCAATAAAAAGAGGGAGATGAAGAGATGGGGGGGGGGGGATGGACGAAGGGAGGGGTTAAATTGACACCCAATTTGCAGCACCACTCTCAAGAGTTTAATGGGCGCCGAACGTGCCGCACCAAAACTACGCATGATTCTTACATAGAGCCACCGTTGATCCAGTGTACATGGCATTAAAAAAAAAAATATGGGAGACGCTTCAACAACCCATGCATACAATGCATGAAGGCTTGAACAGTGAGAAGAGTTTTTAACATCGTTGAAACAAGACTTCAATTCTGGGATTACAGGTAGGTAAAATACGACCCTTCTAACATTTCTGATATTTTTTACATCTGTAAATTTTCTGCCACTCTCTTAATTAATTTGTCCGTTTCTCAGTCAGTGTTGAAATTTGTGCAAATGCATCAGAATAATTTTGTTGTTTTTGTTTTGTATTTGTGTTTGTGTAGGTGTATCCATGGGCGTCTGTTTGGGTCTTAGTGAATGACAATAACGAGTGGGTTGACACGAAGCTTGATTCATTGTAATTGGTCAAATTCTAATTCTTAACACGATTTCTTACTGTGAAAAATATAATAACAACGACAGCAAAGACAAGGGGACATTCTAGATATTGAGAAAAAGCGATCAAGAATACAAAGAAATGTCTTAATGTCAAGGTGCAAATTGATCCTTCAGCGTTTTCGTGTTTTTTTTCCTCCGACACATTATTCAAACTCAGTCATCTAGTCAGTTCTGTGAATCTGGGCTTTGCCACATCGAGCACCTAAGCTAAGAAGAACTTTACGACAACAGTTTGCCGTTGTTGTTGTTGTTGTTGTCCAGTGGAGTTATAAGACGATGCTCTTTTATTACGAGAGCATTATTTACGAGAACATTATTTTCCTTTTCTAGAATGCTTTCCAACCCTAAACGTGTTCAAAGTGTACCTCTTTGTTATCTTGGCTGATGTATCATTCGAGACATGCTCATGTGTTCCCAATTTAATGTAATCATCGGCTTCTTAGTGTTCTCTCTCATCATTAACGATGAGAGATTTCCAGCAGAATAAGAAGAAGAAGAAGAAAAAGAAAAAGAAGAAGAAGAAGAAGAAAGAGGGAAAGAAAGAATGAAAGAAAAACGGCTCAGGGAAGTCAATATCTTCTCGCCTCAACACCTTCGGACCGTTGTACAAATTTCTCCTCAACACCCAATCACTCGTGTCCTCGCCTTATACGACAGCCAATCCGCGGATGTAATGTGCTGAGGCAGTAAGATGTAGGGGAAAATAGTGACGGTCTCTACCCCCCGTGTCATTTTGTTAAAAAAAAAAAAAATCACACCGCCATACTTCCCAACCCATACATCACGTTCCAAAACAAGCATACTACCAAAGTGTACGTCCTTCACTTTCAGAAACACATTTGGTATGATATTAGTATGTACTGTATATCATTCATATTTACGTACGCAAACACAAACACACACACATTATGATGTTAAGTATATGTGTAAATTGTCTGTCTCCATTTCTGAAATGTGATATATTTCGATACAATGGCAAATGGTGATTTGCTTCTTATGTCGTAAACTTTGTGGATAATCAGAAACGGCAAACCTTTCTCAACATGTAGGGCAGGTCCTGAATCTTGTTAACTCCACTTTGGCTTGGTTACTTCTCAAAAAGTACTCGCGAATAGTCGCTTGCTTATCTCGGTAAGCCTATCTCAACGTCTCAGTACTGTTGATGGGTGATTCAAAACGCACAGCAATTCAAGCTGTGTGAGTGTTATGAAGTGTGCTGGAGTGTTTTTAAGAAGGACTTCATTATTATCGTGTATTTCAGGCATAAACAATGTAGGCTGGTGCATACAGTGATTACAAGATAGTTTGGTGATTGAATGCCAAGGAATAGTGTCATTTTTTTCTTGGTCTCTTTTCTTTTCTTTTCTTTTCTTTTACAATAACTCCAGTCGATTCAAATAAACGAAGCCAACATCACAGGTGGGCAGACGACAGACGAATAGTGCCACACAAAATGAAAATAAGATGTGAAACTTAACACGAACATGTCGTTTCTAATACTGCAGATATTTGTGTTCAAGAATATGTCTAAAAAATAATACCCCCTCCCACTTCCCCACATAAACATACACATAAGAATTTCAGGGAGGTGTTCAATAAACTATAAGTTTGTGGATATCTTCTCCCACAATTATTAATTCAAGACGACATTTTAAGGATATTGGGATGTATTGTTGGCAAGCCAACTTCCGGCTACGCAAGTGCCGATATCAAACTTTACCGACAAACAGGGAAGTGCATTTACGTGTGTTTTTTCCCTTTTTCTTTATCACTATTTGCGCGGATTAGTAGACGTGGGGAAGATTTCTTTGACAGAGAAATCTGCTTAAATCCATATCAGTCCCCAATCCACATGCTAGATGCGATTACGCATCCCCAAGTGAACGCGACGAACACGCAAACACCGAAGTGAATGGCGATATTTTCTTCGTGACAAAGAAAAGAAAGAGAAAAGAGAGATCGAATGAGCGAGAGAGAAGGGAAAGATAGGAAGAGAAGGGGAGGGGACAGGTCAAAAACTTTCAGTCCGGCTGCATCAAATGTGACACTGGGGCAATTTCCATCCCTCGGACGCGCCACGCTCCCCGAGATGTTTGCAACTGAAAGCCGCCTTTAATCCATTTTAGAGACCCAAATTGGCAGCGTGCATGCGAGACATTTTCAAGAAGCTTAACATAGATAGGGAAGTGACAGATCTGTTACAGAAACATCGATATATCAAAGAGGAAAAAAGGAGCGAGAGAGAAAAGAGGCGTAAAAGGAGATCTTTGCGCGAAAATCTAAAGGAGAGGAGGAAAAGAAATAAACAGATTAACCAAAAAGAACCGTGTTTATTTTCTTTTTTCGCTTCTCTTCAATTCAATTTATTTCATCTTATTCTCCCACAGAACATAAATAGGAAAAAAATAACAATTTATCTCGAGTAAATACAGTAAGAGTTGACTGTACCTTGAAAATTAGCGGTAATATGAAGTGAAAGCATACATAATACGTACATGTACATAGTTACATAGTTACAAATGATCCTTAAACTGTAACATGTTACATTATCCATGCTCGGGGAAAGAAAAAAAAAAGATTGAGGCCGGGAGTCCATTTAAAGGCAGAACTTGTACATTGTGGACAGCTCGTTAAACTCATTTAAAAGACAAAAAGCTTAACACATAGAATATTGTCTTGTAACATTTATATATTACTCTCTAGCAACCAGTCCAAATAACCTGTATATATATATATATATATATATATATATATATATATATATATATATAGCAATAATAAAGTCACAACAGAGGAATGCAGGGAATGCATTAATAGTCAATCTTGATTTTAATGAATAATCCGAATTTTCGAGGAACCTTCCTCTTCTTCAGGGATGACAGTACGAATATTCACAATGATTATTAAGAGTGAGGTGTTACTCCCTTGCTAGCGCGCGCAATAAGTGTAACCAAAACAAAAAAATATATATATTTTTTTTATGACATTTGCTCCTGCGACAATTGCTTTCATGAAAATGAATATCTACACTCTTAGCCAAACATAACTTCTACTCACAGACATAACCCTAACCCTAATCCTAACCCTCACTTCAAACTAAACCTCAAACCCTATCAGAGCTCTATCCCTTTTAACCCAAGACCTTGGAGAAAATAAGACCGGAGCAATTGTGGCAGGAGCAAATGCCGTGTTAACTGTTACACCATTTCACGCTAAATTACACTAGGTTACACCAGGTTACGCCAGGTCACACTTAGTTACCCCATGTTACATTAGATTACACCAGGTTTCACCAGGTTTCACCAAGTTACACTCTTTTATACTAGGTTACACCAGGCTCCAGGTGTAACCGACTTCGAGACAACAGGTATTGGCTGCTCATCAAGTGACCTCTACACCTACGTCGGGATTTTCGGCTCAAGTAATCCGTCTATAGTGGGCCAGCGGAGAAAACACTGCTCGTTTTGATAACTTTGAAAGCAGTTCCGCGCCCATACCCATGTCGAATGGTTGTCATTCTAATCTTTATCCCCCCCCCCCAACATACTCTGTCCGTCTTCGCAAAAAAAAAAAAAAAAAAAAAAAAAAATCAGTTTCTGTTGCTTTAAGCAAACCGACCGACCTACATATCTTGCCACGGTGGTGATGAACCGCAATCCACTATTCCACAGGAGTAACAAGGTAGCTGTGAAACTTCAGCAAGCACCGTAAAAAAGGAAACAGTATTAGTTCTCCGTAATCTAGTGATATCGGGACAGGCAATATCTTATCAGGTGACAAGACATTGCTCCTGCGACAATTGCTCCGGTTTTATTTTCTCCATGGGCTTAGGTTTAGGGTTAGGTTTGTGATAGAGTTTTAGGTTTAGTTTGATGTCAGGATTAAGATTAGTCATGTTTATGCTTGTGGGTAGAATTTATGTTTGGTTTAGCGGGCAGATATTTCATGGGAGCAATTGTCACAGGAGCAGCTGTCATGGAGCAATCTTATCCATGGATGATGGGTGAACGCAATCGGCAAAACTTAAGATCGAAATATATGTTTTCTTGAAAAGTCCGTTGAGTTTGTCTCTTGCCATCGATTGAAACTCGTCTGTTTGACAATACGTTAAGGATTATTGGGTCATTACACTGTCACATTGGGTACATTTTTGTTCAAAAGACACTGTTTATGAGCCATTGTGTTTGATATTCATGGAAAAAACTGAAATGAACTGATCTCTTGTGAGGAGGAATACATCTCTCTCTCTCTCTCTCTCTCTCTCTCTTACTATATATATATATATATAATTTGAGGCATAGGGGGGATTTCCATGTGAAAACCAGGTATCCTAAGGGGAATCCGTCCTTTGGGCGAAATATTCGATTCCCTTAGCGTTTTCAATGCTTGTTTACGAGTTTTCCTGTACCCCTACACTCTTGAAACTGCGCGAAATGAAATGTATCGGGCAGCAGAGAATATTGCACTCTGGGAGAGTTCTCCTAATGCACCCAATATTTTGCCACATGGATTTGTTATATAATTCACCTTATCGCATTTCAATGCACTAAGGGCAATTGTTAATATACAAAAAGTCTATGATGCAATATTAATCATAATTACACAACTAAGGAAATAATATCCTTTGGTTATTCGGTAAAGTTTAGATAGGCTACTAGTTTTCACTTATCAATTATGGGATCAGTTGTTTCGTTAAAATGTTTGTTTTTGTCTTTTTTTATAAAATTTTCCCTGATTACCAAATTACCATAAAAAATGTTAACAAATTATGGAATTCCCCCTTTACCCCAAAATAGCGTTATAAAATCAAATTGTAATAAACTGATCTCTTGTGAGGAGGAACACATCTCTCTGTCTCTCTCTCTCTCTCTCTCTCTCTATATATATATATATATATATCATATATAACATTTGTGTGTGTGTGTGTGTGTGTGTGTGTGTGTGTGTGTGTGCTGTTAGAGCTCTGCAAACGAACTGATATCAGTTAAAGATTTGATAATGACAAGACTCATTACAAGAAGGTGGTAACAACTCCCCTCTCCTGGGCTCTGGTTTTGTAAAGTGACCTGAATAAAATCTTGGGAATCAGTGTTAAAAAAAAAAGAGAAAGAATAAGAAACATGTCAATCGTTTGTATGGAAGCGCAGAAAATTGACGGCCTGTGTTCTGATGGAGGGAAAGGGCAGGCCTTGCCTCATTTCTCAACAAAATTTACCGCATTCTACACCCGACTTTGATGTTTCTCCGGAGAGGTGACGGAACATCTGCGCTGGCCCCCTCAACGCTGTCGGTAATGGAAAACATACTTCTCGCGGTCTGGAGAAATCTCTCCATCATCCGTGGCAAGCCCATTAGAAGGCACAATGATCGTGGGCAGATTGCGATGTTTATCATGCTGAATGGTGAGCGGCTTTACCAGTTCAATCTTTTCGACAAATAACATGTCTTCCAAGGCCTAAGATTTTAAGCCCGCGCAGGTTACCGACACCATTATCCTCTGAGCAGATAATGCAAGTCCATGCAGCTGTCATATTGCTGACAAGAACTAGCTGAATCAGAGAAGCGGTGTTGCATTGTCTTAAATGTAGGTTATCGCCCATTTATCCTTTGTGGTCAATGCAGGTATTCATTTCTGTCTGAAACAGACCGTTGTACAGCGTCAAAATAAAATGTTTCATCATTTCTCATCTAAAAAAAAAAACTGTTTGGCCCCTCAAAATAGGGCTCCATGCATTTCACATCGCATTCGTGAAGAGAACAGCGTTGAGTGACAGTGTATGAAAGCATTTCTTAAAGTAGTCGGGTAGAAATAAGGGCATTCGGTGTCAGCAGTCAGCCGTAATATTAAGCAATCTCTACTTGTGATATGTCAATCTTTATGAAGTGTTTTTTCCCCTGCTATGTTCTTTCTTGTCTCCCCTTAACCCTTTCTTGGGAAAACTTATCCTCCCAAATTTCATTCCAGTCAGATGAATGTATTATTATGTATCCTTCAGTTACTTCTTGACTGGCATGCACACGTACGCCTATTAGACACAAATACACACATACATACGTACATATGCAAAGTTTGACGCACACACATTATATCTCTCACTTAACAAGCTTACCCCGTGTTACCAATAACTTGCATGGTCAGTTAAAGAGAAGGTCAGGTTTAATGGCAAAGTAGTTATGCATTATGAAATATATTGTTTCCTTCTCTTAACCTCCAAAGAATTTTTCCACAGTGTGATAGAATTGCCTACTATCAATTTACTCATATATATATATACATTTGTATATATATATATATATATATATATATATATATATATATATATATACATGTATATATATATATATATATATAAGATTAAAAACAAGACTGGAACAAAGTTCATGCTGTAGTCACCAACAATTTATTTCAGCACACAAACTTGGCAAATACAGCATGAACTTTGTTCCAGTTTTGTTTTTGATCTTATTATAACGCCAACACGTGGACAACCTACTCAATACAATTATATAAATGCTGCTGAGTAATGCGTGTCTCGTTTATTGTTCTGGGGTTTTGCTCTGAGACACTAGGCACATTCATCTTTCTTCACTTTACCACTCTCTTTGACATAAAAACATCAAATACTAATGAGTACATACAGCATTAATACATTACACTATTTCCAAAGTAAAAAAACACACCACTGAACCACTCCCCAACCCAACACACACCAACAAAAAGACAATGAAATGTATAATTATGTAGGCCTATATGTTTAATTATGTACATGTATGTGTATGTATATAAGTGCACATGTACATACATATATTTGAAATGAACTGAAACGAAATGAAATGACATTTATTTACCAAACAAACAAACAACGTCAACAAAGTCACAACAATTTATAGTTAAGATAATATAGTTTGGCAAAAAAAGACCTGGCAATAGCGTGCAGGCTACTCGAGGCCAATCCTTTCAATGATATAGATTATAATATAACGTATTTACAATATTCAGAGAAGAATTGTTATATGTACATAATTATTTACATTTTTTTCATAGGAGATCATTATTTATATTGATAACAGATACTTTCGCAATGATATCCGAAAAACATTACGGGTGTTTATCTTTTTGACATAATGAGGAAATCCTCTCCAAATTATACCGCCTGCATATGACAAGGTGTGTTTACCTGTTTCAGATCTGATTCTTTTAATTATATAGTTGCATATATATACATAGATACACAATATAGTATATATATATTATACATGTTATATATATATGAATATATATATATATATATATATATATATATATAAATAATACATATAATTATTCACATGTATGTATGTATATATATATCATTATATATATATATATATATATATATATATATACGTATGAAACGAAAAATCTGTTCATATCTACTATTGATATCCAGAGGTTATAGCTGAAGTAGGCCTGTAATGCAAGGCAAGTCACAAGAACCACTTCTTTTGAATCATCTAAATAACAGATCAGCTTGAGCATATCCCAGAGAGATAAATGAAGTATCCTGCCAAAATGACTAAAAAGAAAAGAATTAGATTATGTATTAGTATTTTACATTTAAATAAGAAATGCTTCTAACTGAAATAGACCGGACTGCCCAAGTAAAAACAAAATTTCACAATAGAGTTTAGATTAGACAAGTTTATTTTTTTCTTGCGTTGATTTATTCTTATGCAATTGACTGACAGATTGCCCTACATCGACGAAAATAAGCACTGATTAATCAGTAATTATTTTCGTCGATGTAGGGCAATATGTCAATCACTGGCAATCTGTAAAAAAAGAAATGAATTAAAAATACCTATCGATTATTATGATATGTATATATATATATATATATTTACTTATTTATCTGTTATCTATTCACTTATCTGTTTATTCCCTATTAATTCCTTTACTTATTTTTGCTAGAGTTATGCGGATGACCTGACGAGCCCAATTTAATGTCGTGAGGTTACTGCAGCCCTACTGATAATAGGTATGCGTCTTTAGGAGTATAGCAGACGACAGGTACACTCGTGTGTATAACACATCTATTATGCATGCATCAAATGTAATGTCAAGTCTGTGTGTAGGTACTCTACTGTCAAAATGCCTTCTTCCAAACGGTTTTTTTTTTTCTAGCAATCTTAGTGAAAACTGAGCAGGGAAATCCATTTCTATTTTCCTTCTTTTTTTCGTTCTTTTTTGTGCTTTTCCTTCATTTGCTCTTCCCAATCCACATGCAGGAAGATGAAGAAAGGGAAGAATGTGTAATATGGATTCGAAACCTCTGTGTACAACACGTCACGAGTGAGTTATGAGTCATACAGCCCACGAGTTATACAACCCATGAGATCGATGCTAGGCAGATAAGGCCCATGATTTCGGCACTAGGCAAACAAGGCCCACAAATGCAACACTAGGTAAAACAGGCCCATGAGTCCGACACTGGGCAAACAAGGCACACGTGTCCGACACTCATTACATCAAGGGGGTAAATGTACGCAGTGTCGGTCTCGTGGGCCTTTATTTTTTTGCATAGTGTCGGATTCATGGGCCGTGTTTGTCTATAGTCATAACTGACTCATTGGGCACCTTTTGCCTAGTGTCGGACTCGTGGGTCATATTTGCCCAGTGTCGAGCTCATGGGCAGTATGACTGGTGGGTTGTATGATTTCTTGACTTTTTTTTTAATCAATGTCGAGTTAGCGAGCAGTATAAATCGTGGATGTGAAGTAGGTGGGATGACCCCAAATGGACATCAGAAGATTCGAATTTTTAAAGTTACATGTTTGTGAGGACCCCATTTCACTACCTGTGTTCGAGAAAGACGGCCAAGCGATTTGCATTGGCTGCAAACCTCCGAAGATCGTAAAACCTGATGCCATACTGACAGAATTTTAGCACAGAAACTATAACCTAAACTATATAGTCTGCTGGCCTAGACCTTAAACTTTCGGAAGGCAATGTGATAAGAAGAGTAATGAGATAATGTATTTTTCACTGCTTTCTTGAATCACCATAAACATTCGGTGTGATGATGGATGTGTATGATTCCCATACCGTTTAATCCACACCTCAGTGTAGCCCTTTTGGCGTGTGAAACACGGCTGTCGACGTGAGAGACAGTGTGATTGTATGCATAATGTAAAGCAATGTAACAGCAGGGAAATTGCATTGATGTGGCACGCGCGTTTTTCGAGACTTTGACTTGAATTAGACTTCCTGAGATACACTAGTAGAAACAACTCAGCTATAGCTGCCAATGTATACGAGTTAGGCTTGTGCTCATGCATTATAGCTTACCTATACACAGCTCGCCACACAATATCACTTTCCGATGACGGCGCCAATGTTATGTCGCATGTCAGCATGCCGCAAAAATTTACCTCTGATTTTCACAAAATAAATCAATTTCTGAAGTTATTTCATTATGCAATTAACAATCAAGCCAAGTCGTAATAGGCATTATAAACATTCTTTATAGTAATAATATTCCTTCATCTTAAATATAAATAAAGCATTTGAGTTATGATTATTCTTTTATAGTACTTCATGTAAGTTGTCTTATGTAGATAAACTTGTGGTGGCTGTCTTGCCTAAGTCGGAGTTGGATTGCCGTGACGTAACTATGCATTTGTTTGGTTGGTTGTTTGTTTTTTGCTCATCTCATGGCTCCTTAATTGTCGTTTATTCTTTCTTTTTTTCCCGAAAATCTATTACAAGCCTATCAGAGACTTTGAAATCTATCCTCTCCCACAACAAGTCTTGAATAATAAAGTTACTATTCATGAGACTATAGAAAATTGTCGATATCATAGTCTTACTGTGAAACACAACGAGTAGAATATCACATTTTGTGTTAAAATACGGTTGAAAAAGACATTAGTGTAGGTCGACTAACGAACTCAAAGCAATCCGTCCTTTCTGGTGTTCTTGTTTGTTTGGTTTTTTTTTTTTTGCTCCCAAGAAGTCTACAATTCCATGCTGATTGTCTGTAAATTAGAATGCAAAATTTCAGATGACGAAAAACAAAAATCACCGCAAATTTGTTTCATTGCCAGTTGTACCGTGTTGATTTCTTTACAAGCCCGGGTGAGCGCATTTCACTTTTACCTTGGCAGTTTGACATGTTAGAAATTCTTTATGCTAAAGAGCAACCACTTTATTCTGCTGAAAAAACAACAACAAACGAATGGGGAGTGTGAGCTCAGCCTTTTGGCACCAGATATTTTTTTCTAAAGAACAAACAAACCAACCTTGAAGTGTCGTAGGATGCGGCTAAAATGTAAAAGGAAACAAGGAATATTAGCAGTTGTAATTTTGACCCATAAATGGAGGTCATCATATACCATCTTTAAAGTCTTTGGTGAAAGCTCTTTAAGACTTGTGTCATCGATCAACTTGCCAGCTGATTCAACATTCTTTGTTTTCATGTCATGATTATATTTGTGTGCGTGTGTGTGTGTGTGTGTGTGTGTGTTTGTGTCATGTATGCCAAGGGAGACGGGGTATTATGCCTATACAACCATACAGTTTGTTCTTGGTGTTTCTTTGGTGTGGTTTTTTTTTTTTGAGGGGGGGGGGGGGGGGGGAGGGAGAGGGGGAGGAGGGAGGGGGGGAGGAAGGATCCTTTTCAACGATGCTGCCCTATTTTATGTAAGGCAGTGCGCTGAGCGCCAGCTATTAATGATATTCACGTTCATGATATGGTAAATGACGACCAACGTGTACTTTTTGATGGCGAATTTGAGAAGCTGACAATTTAGTTATAAACCTTCACTTACTACCTTATATGAATGCACAAAAAAAAGGGGCACACACACACACACACACACACACACACAAACAAACAAACAAGAAACACAATCAAAAGAGTATAGTTGCACCTTCATCCAGGGCGTACGTCTTCTTAGAAACAAAAAAGTTACTGCGTCCTCAATAACACCTTTTTATGTCATAAAACAAACATGGTAGTAAAACTACTTGGGAACCGCTATCACTACGTTACTTGAGTGCACAAAGGCACACACACACACTTTCCTCTTTTCGCCTCACTTTGAATTTTAACTTGGTTGTACAGTGTACCGGGCTTCCATTCATTTAATCTATAAAGGAGTTGTGATTACTCGTTGATTTGATCATCCGTTCTGTCACTGAACGCGCAACCCACGCAAGTGACTTTGAAACGAACTTTCGGAGATAACTCCGTCTTCCTCTCATTCGTCATCAACAGACACACAAACACACACACACACACACACACACACACACACACACACACACACACGCACACACACTTACACATCGTGTACTCATGCATCTGCACCCAATGAAATCTTTTTCTGAATGAATGGCAGTTTCTCTCACTAATCTCATTTCTCTCCCCGTCTCTTCTCTCATCTTTTCTCTTTATATGTTTTTTATCTCTACTTTCTATTATGCTGCTTCTTCCTCTCATTTTACGCCCCTTTTCTCCATCTTTTAAATTTTGTGTTCCTGTTTCCACACGGCACGAATAATTAGGTCTTCATCAACACCAATTTGTGGGAGGCATTCTTGCAAAAACTGTTGTGATGTGTCGTTAGATTAAATTCATTAGTTGTCAAAGCATTGTGCTGATCAAACGGATCGAACAGACTAAGGGGATCTACCTCCGGACAGAGTCCATACTGGTGAATAGTGAGAGCAACAAAACTTAAAAAAAAAACGACCAGGAAATAAATAAGACATACAAAAACAAACAAACGTTGAATTTCTGCGCGGAATGGAGATTGAGAAGAAAGCGAACTGATGTGGGGGCCCTTTTGGTTAACAATCAAAGAACCGCCGAGGAAATTTGCAGGTGTATGACAAGGCAGTACGTTCAGATGGATATCTCATTCCTCACATTACCCTGAAGCGTTTGTCCCCAAACAAGTAAGATTGCTCGAAAAAAAAAATCAAGTGCGTGGCTCTTGGTGTAAACAAAATGATTAAGGATCAGACGGATGTTCTTTCAAATCAATCCGTATATCAAATCAGGGCGAATAATGCAGCGAATAATGGGATCGCCTCCTTTAAAACTAGGCTTGTAAGGAATTTTCATGGCGGTCTGTTCGAGAGCATTAATATGTACGGAGTTTTGCAAAGTTCAGCCTTCCCTATAGCCCTTCGGGCTACATTTCCTTCTTATCAAGAGCTCTTAATGTCATCCAGAATGTCATCTGGCATCAATCTATGTGATTTCAGAATCAGCTACAGACAGAAAAAGAGAGAGGCAAATAATCTTGAAAATCCAGGGCAGAATAACACGACCCCTATAAAGTATGTTAATTGGGGTAAGGGAAACTGCTATTATAGGTCATCTTCATGGAATACGATAATAATGCAGACCAATACATCTATCCATAAAGTTTTGCATCAACCCCTCCCCCTCCCCCTCCCCAGATTTGCTGCCGAGTTCAATGGCAGTGTGCAAAAGGTGCAGTATGAATAGATGAATAGCATACTGGCACTTATGATTGTACTATACATACATTTAATGTGAGAAGGGCTGGCTGCTAATGCGAGGCAGGCATTGTATTCTCCTCTTCCTCTTTTTTTTTTTTTGTTTCCATAACGAACCAAGGTAAACTAAATGACAATGTCTGTCGTACGTTGCCTCTTCTCAAAAATGAAAGTTGCATTTTCCTAAGTCTTCTAGCAAATTACAATTTGCGCTCTCTCCCCAGCCCCTGCCCCCCCCCCCCAAAAAAAAAGAAAACAACTGAGAACGACCGTCTTACATAGTTAGGCTAACATGTTACGGAAAAGCATAAGAAAAAAATGCAATCATAGCATACATCGCGCAGTAGCAGATTTAATTTAATCGAGGTCCGTCGTAAGCTTTCAATACCGGATAATGAAAACTTGTCGTAATGTCCTCACAAGAGCTGCAGACGGGGCGATGCGAGGGAGACGGAACGCGGCAACTTTATTTAAAAGTACATTTACGGAATGGAGAGCGTATATAGTGATAGATCAGTATCGTTTAAAACACCGTGTAACTATTTAGATAGAACATGTGTAGAATGGTACTCAGTAATGCGTCATGAAGATACAACATATAAATGGGAGAACGCATAATGACTTGAAATGGAGTCCAGTCAAATTCGTACTACATTCTACATCGGTTTTCATCATTTCAAGATTGCAATGTGCAATTGCTCCATTGGCACAGCACAGCCCCACCGGATCCCCCCCCCCTCCCTCCCCCGCGAAACACACACACACACAAACACCCCTTCCCCAGCGCTCATAAACTGCAGAAGAAGAGATTTTTAATCATATTTGACAGAAATTACAACAACAACAACAAGACTTGTACGGCAATCTGTATGAATTATGATAGGCCACGATTAGCATAAGGCCCGTCGGCGTGTGATCTAACTAGAACAATTTGCGTGAAAAAAAAATAGGAGCAATTGACTATTCCTTGCCAGATTCATGATTTATGAGGAAGGAGGCCTAAGCGTCAAAAGCGAAAAGAAAACCACAGGTAACTAAATATATATTGCTTTAATCAGTAGTATCCTTGTAAAACTTCAACAGATAAAAAGCAAACTCTCTTGAAGAACTTAGAGGATGTCCTTGAGATCATGAACACGTGTCTCTCCTAATGTATAGATGACCCGCACATGACATTACCTAACACGTATCTCACCCGTAGTCGCCCGGAGGTGCGCAAGCAAATCCTTTTAACCCGCAACCATGTTTAGGCCCTGTCACACCTTTCCGGGCAAGCATACTACGCAAGCTTGTTGCGTGTGGGGATTTTCCAACATACCGGACAAACTCTGAGGGCGGACAAGGATTTTGGGCGAGTCAGTGCATGTGTCTTATTTGCCGTTCTACTTAAGTTCTACTTGCGGGTATTCTGTGTGACCTGCGTGCCAGGCGCGTGGGGGCTGACAACCCAGTGAAGGAAATCCTCTGATGGAATAGTAGAAGTCCCACAGAATGTCATTATCTTGGCTGCATACGGGGACTGCGAAGTACCTGCGTTGGACTTGCCTGCGAGTTGCTGCTGCTAAGGGCCTCCTACTGGCGTTCTGCGTGGACCTCTGCGGGCAATCCCCGCGACTCACCCGGAAAACTTGGCTGCGGGTAAATCGGACTTGCGTGCCCACCTCCGGGCAACTACGGGCGAGATACGCGCTATGTACTGTCAGGTGCGGAGAAACTGCGGAGAGCTCCGGATAGCAAGCAAATTTGTTTTCCAGCAAGTCAACCCGCAAAACTTCCCTAGATACGGTATGACAAGGCCTGACCCATGCTCAAAACTTGTTCCGAAAGACTCGCGGGGGTTTGCCCGCAGAGGTACACGCAGAACACCATTAGAAGACCCTTACCGGCCGCACCTCGCAGGCAACTCCAACGCAGGTACTTCGCAGTACCCGTAAGTCGCTCGTAACAGAAAACGGATCGGTTTCAAAGCTCTCACGCAGGTCACACGGAATGCACGCAAGTAGCAGGTAAGTAGCACGTGTCTAGCAGGTAAGACGCAAGTACAGAACTCGCCAACATCTCCTTCGTGCTGGAAAATGGCTACTCGCAACAAGCCCGCGTAGCTCACCCTGAAAGATGTGACAGGGCCTTACAGTAAATTTTATTTGTACAGAGGCGTAGTTCCGGATAAGTAGTTCCGGATAAGCAATCCCGAACTGATCATTAATTCTTGGGGAACTAATTGCTGCATAAAAATGTTAGCATTTCGTCCTCACTGAAACGATGATTCTGAATGTTACTGCATGTCCTAATTATCGGGACAATCAGATAAGATGGAGCTGACTGAATTTTTTAAATTTGCACAAAATAAGAAGGAAACTAAATAGAAAATACAAATTTGAGACTAAACATGAACTCTAATCTTCAAAAATGTGTACCAATTGAATCCAAGAATTGGTTCAAAAGTGTAGAAACTACAAGCGCTTTGAAAATATCTGCAAGTAAAGCAAACAATAGTATATTAACAGCAATGGCCTCAAACGGAAAGAAAACAAATAAAAATAGTTTTATTCTGATATTTTTTCTATCAGACATTATAGCGATGAGCAGTATAAGAACTTTATCCGAAAGATACAGCAGGCAAATTTGGTTTCTAGGACGTGATAGGTTAACACAAATTAAAATGAAAAGAGAAAGGAGATATATCAAAGTAGGACGAATTAGCAATTCGTGTCATCATCTCTCTAGAAAGTTAGCACAACTGCAGAGGAAGTGATGAGGGAATGTTCTGACGCTATTCATCGCGGTGGTCAGAATGAGGTCATATTACAAATAAGTCAAGAGTAAAGTTTCGTCTTTTGGGAACAGTGGGGTTGGTGCATTTTTTAATCTTTTAAAGCAGAGGAGAGAATTTCGTGTGCGACAGAAGTGGAACAAGCAGCGTACTGCGGAGGAGTATAGTCGAGAAGGAGAATAAATAACCAAGATATAAGAAGATGAAAAAGCAGAAATAGTTTCATTCCAGATCACCGAAGATGTTCCTTTAGTTCTATCTTAATTTGCAGTATGTGTCACGTTGAAGTCCAATGCACTTCGAGGTTTTTAATGGCGAGTTATATAATTGTACATCTTCTTGAGGTACTTTCCAAAGTGAAATACTGGAATATGGACATATCCAATGCACATTCCTGGGATAATGCACTGAATATTATAATCTCCCACTCCATGCTCCACGGAAAGAATGACCGTTGTCAGTTTAGGGTGTTATCAGTAACCCATTAATGTTCCCTTCCCACCCCCGGACACGTTCTAATCAATCAAAGGAGGACACAATTATATACTTTGGACATTAAATCTGTCACCAGGCATGCAAGATATGAGGTTTGCTATCGTCCGACTCGTTTTTCATTGGTTTTGAAGAACAAAGATCGGGCACATAGATAAAATGCATTTTATGAGTACATACTAATGGCGTCCTTATCGGATCAAACTGTGAGTTTAATTACGACAACCATCTGTCAAGCGTTCATTCTTTGTGATGCTAGTTCCATTATTTTTGGGGGGGAGTAATAAGAATAAAGAAAGCTCTAACACTTCAAAACAAACATTTCGTAGATATAAAAGTCTCTCACCAGTATATGTACCTTCTCAGAGGTCAAATTTTTCACACTCTCCCATTAAAGCGGTCACATCTTGAAATTTGATATTCCTATTACCAAGGAAGTGTCTAGGTTAGTGAAACTAATGGAAATCTTCAACCATTCATGCCCTCAAATTTTCAGACTTTTGAAAGGCGTTAGTTTTTAAAAGCAACATGACATGTGTCGTCCTCTTCCATTTAATTATGTAAAACGATGTAACTATGTAAGTAAAGAAAATAAAACCAAGGCATCAAACCGTGACGCCTTTAAAAAGTTGCCTAAAGAAAACCTGGGTTTTTGCCGAACTTTACATGTTGTTGTTGTTGTTGTTGTTGTTGTTGTTGTTGTTGTTGTTGTCCTTCCTATATGTCTTCTTCCTGTTCTCCTTCTTTAACATTCTCTTGGTTTCAGACTTTCTTGTCAGGAGTACTATTGAGAGCCTTTAGTGAGGGAGAGGAAAGGTTAAGGGAAGTAGAGAATGTTATGCGGGGTATACCGTCACGATCGGCATGTATACGAACAACGTGCCGCAATTCAGTCAGGTCATCCTACGAGCTAGACACCCATGATTCATACAACCCACAAATTCGACATTAAAAAAAAAACGGTCCCTGAGTCATACAGCCCACGGGACATATATAGTCCATGAGTCATACAACCCATGAGTCATGAAATCCACTAGTTATACAGTCCACGAGTCACACAGTCCACGAGTCATACAGCCCATGAGCTATAGACACTATAGAGAACAAGGCCAATGAGCCATCATGTATAACCAAGGAGGTACTAGGCAAGCTCCTTGGTATAACAGTATGTCCCAAGACAAAAAAAAAGATACAATTGGATTTTCGCATTGATAACTTCTAATATGATCAAACCGTCTAAATGCTACTTCAGGATCTTAAAATACACACCGGGCTTTGCGTACAGTTGCGTAGAGTTGCGTAGCGTCTACGCCGAAATTACCTGCGTACTCATGAAAAATAATCATGATGCTACGCGTAGGACTGGCGTAGTCCCGGCGTAGTCCAGGCGTAGAGTTACGTATGGTTGCGTAGGAAGGACGTAACCGCGTAGCGTATTTTGCGTATAGCGGGCGTACAGTAGCGTATATATACGTAGACCGGGCGTACAGACCGCGTAGAGTTGCTTGCAGTTGCGTAGAGTTGCGTACCGCCGATTTATTTGTTTGATTTTGTTTGATAGATACTTTATTTTCTGCAAATCAACATACATAACTAAATTCAAAACACAGTCGTTTGACTTGCATTAACAACGATATGATAGGAAATTAATGATATAATATACAGTACGCTGTCTATGCTGCAGGGATTACAATAACAATTGTAATTAAGAAGCGATTATAACAACTGTAATTAAGAAGCGATTTATTAACAAATTAATGAAATTGCGGAGCTACTTGAGCACATTTAGCCTTCTGCTTTTTAGTTCACTCTTGCATGCTGTTCGAATACGTAGCAAAATATCATGGGGGAGGTTATATCCTTTGCTACTATTTTTAATTCCTCAGCATTTTGGACGCCCTACAGATTCGCATCGCAGAATGCGAACGTTTTCAAGAACGGAAAAAGAGAAGAAAACGAGCTGTTGCAACAATAGGCGTTTTCACATCAGCCCGATAAAAATCCAAGCTCGAGATATTTCTTCGCAGAAAATAGTCAGCAAAATAGCGCGCTATTTCGAAACATCGGGCTGATGTGAAAACGCCCAGTGAGAAGGAGAGTGTGGATCAAACCTTGGATCCGGCGTTGATCCATACATCGGCAATATGAACAACTGATGAAAGAACTGCATGCCGAAGATTTTTCTTCATTAAGATAATCAATTTTATGCGGATGGCGCCACATGTATTCAATTAACTCCTGACACGAATTGCACTGAGAATTACAAAACAAGATGCCAACTTCTGGAATCTTTGGAACCTGAAACCTGCCGTAACTTTAAGGTTTACAATACCTACAAGACCCTACAATATGGATTTCGATTTGCTTATAAACATGTTGTCATCAAGAAACCTGCAAAGACCTGAAATTTGTTTTATAACTTCAAAGGTTTCTTCTCGATTAAAAGGGATGGCTAGTAACTGATCAGTGGGAATTGATGGGAATGCTGGGGGATGATTGTTCAAATCCTTGTGGGATTCGTTTAAGAGAACATTATATCTGTTGTTGTGTGAAAATTATTTGCTTCAGAATGGTCTCATATTCAAGTAACGTGCAGTTTGATATTTCAGGGTTAGCATGCCTGGACAGTAACGGGGCGATCGTTAACGGGCCGTTAACGATCGCCCCGTGTTCAACCAGAGCCCTTTCAAGACAGCCATTAAGCCATGAAACTGAACCTCCCAGCGGCAGACCCTCTGCCCCATGATGACCATGCAGCCATTTGACTACTTCCTTGTGGGAGATGATGCTCTTGCGCTGAGGACTTGGCTGATGAAGCCTCTGTCATTTTGTGGCATGACTCGCCAGCAGCGAGTCTATAGGCTTTCACGAACCAGACGGGTTGAAGAAAATGCGTTTGGGTCTACTAGTGCTGGCGAATTGTCTGCATTTTGATCACTAGAGGCATGTATAACGAGTAGGAGAATTCTTGTTCCTACCACACCTTTTGTTCTTCCTTTTCGGCATTTTACAATTATTACGCCTACAGAAGAAAATAGTTAAGTGCAAGTCTCGAAGAGCACAGGTAAGTAGGCTATACATTCACCAGCAATTCAGAGTCCAATGGAATGAATGATATCAAGCAGTTTTCTAACATGGGTCAGGCATTTGAATGCCAAATCTGCACCTACAATAATAGGCTACGCAACTGTAAGCAACACTACGCAAATGTATGCCAGGCCTACGCAAGTCTACGAAAATGTACGCCAAGTCAACGCAAGTCTACGCAAATGTCTACGTAACAGTACGCAACACTACGCCATGTCATACGCGAGCACAAAAAGTGCTCTGGTGTGAAAGGGGTTCGGTGGCGTACTGTTGCGCATAGATGGCGCACAGTTGCGTAGTGTTGCGTAGACTTGCGTAAAACCTGCGTATCAGAGCTCTACGCGGAGGGTACGCGAAAAAAATTAAACATGTTTAATTTTTTGCGTACATCTTGCGTACCTATTTTGCGTCCCTCGGCGTCCTCTTACGTAGAGTTGCGTTCTCACTGCGTATAGTGGCGTAGTGTTGCGTAGTCACTGCGCAACACTACGTAACACTACGTAACTCTACGTAAAGCTTGGTGTGAAACCCCCTATTATGCATAAAACTCTTTTCAATTTGGTTATTAAAGTGGTCACTGAGAAATATGGATCGTTTTAACGCATGTCATGGGTCTGATTCTTCCAAGTTTTGCACTTGGATGCTCTTGGAACTAGGTAATTTGTGAACACAATGGGCAGAACTTGGAGGGAAGGGATTCCTGACATGCTATGCAAAACTTCTCTTTTCTCTTTGGCCACTGAAGCAAACTGGAAGGGGTTTTCTGTAAGATGTGGATAATAAGTTATAGTTTTATACCCTGAAATTGTATTTGGATTGATTCACTACTTTTAAAGTTATCATTGCAGAGGGTCCCGTTTGTTTTGTTTGTTTGTTTGTTTGTTTGTGTTTTTTTTTTGTTTTTTGTTTTTTTTTTTTTTGGGGGGGGGGGCATACGATAGAAATGGCTAACGGGCTATATGGTCCACCAGATCGATACTAGGCAAATAAGGCCCATCAGCTTTACACTATGCAAATAAGATCCACAGGCTCGACACTAGACAAAAAAAAGGGTACATTAAGCCCCTTGATGTAAAGTCGGTATCGTGGGCCTATTTTTTGCCTAGTGTCGAGCACACGGGCCTTATTTGCCTAGTGCCAAGATGGTGGACCGTACAGATCGTAGGCGTTTTTTACTTGATGGAGAGCTTGTGGGCCTTATTGTTTATGTAGTGTCTAGCTCGTGAGTTACATGACTCGTGGGTTGTATGACTCATGGGCTGTATGACTCATGGGCTGTATGACTCATGGGTGTCGATCCTGCTCGCGACGTGCACTCATACCGTCGGTGCTTTTTGTGCCTGCCAGTAAGAAACGCGCACACTTTCAGTACGACGTTTTGGCATATTGATCCCTGACTATCTCCTGCAGATATTATACAAATTTTGATCCAGATTTTTTTCCCTTTTTGCGTATTGATGAATTTGTAAAAATGCGAGGATGTGTTCTTGTTTTATATGCGCGTTTTTTTCCTACCATCGTAAGTTACGTAACAATTTTGTCTGTAAAATAACGAATGGACGATTTTTACCGAAATCAAGACAAACGGATTTATCTCAGTCTAATCATAATAAGTGCGTAGGTCATTTTAAACGTAACATCACAAAAGCGACTTAATATCGATCATAAAGTCACAGATATATGAGTGTAGACGTGTTAGATTACTTGCTATTCTAAATTGCTATACATGTATATAGGGTCAGTCACTTTATCAGAAATAATTCAACCGACTTGGGGCAGAAATTTTGTTAAAACTTGAATTTCATATGCATCGCAAGGTATTCGCACAGCCGAGGTAAATAAATAACGATGTCCTTGAAATACGTGTAGAGATTGGAGTGAAAAGCCATGTTTGATTTAGCAATTATTTTTGTCTTCCTTCAACCGCGTGATTGCATTTTCTTACTTTCCAGGTCAGCAGTCAAGTGGCAATGACATAAATCAAACAGAGCAACGGGAAGGAATCTAGATTTGCTGGACCAGGATGTTTTTAATCTTCACGTTCACTCAACTTCGTGATATACATTATTTTGACCCCTCCTGTCTTTCTTTCCTCTTTCTCTCTCACGCACGCACACGCACACACACACACACACACACACACACAAACACACAAACACACGCACACACACACACACACACATGCACACTAAAAACACCCACAATTGCACACACATACACACACAATTATCTAAAAAGGCAGTTCCAATAGTGAGACAACAATTTATATTCTACTTGCATTGTTTGAAGAATGATAAAAAACAAAAACCTCTTCTCCCTACTTTTGCATACTCTCTACCCTACCCTAATATATGAAGAGTTTCATCGCAAAACGAGAAAAAAAAACTTTATCCCTGTCATTTGAAGGATTTCGATAAAATGGTTTGCTGTATCTGATGATAAATTCACTTTGAAATATTTGAAAATGTCGCTTAGCCTGTTTTGTTGTGAAATTCTTCATATATCTATGTCTATATTTACCTATCCATCAATCTATTCATCTATATACCTATCTATCTATGTATCTATTTATCTATCTATCTGTCTATATATATATATTATATATATATATCATATATATATCATATATATATATATATATACATATGTATACATACATACATATTTATTTGTTTATCTACTTATTGATGCAGTGTACTCCCGTTATAACGAACATGGTTATAACGAAATTCTGGTGACAACAAAATAAAAAGTCAGGCCGCAACATTATCCTACCAATGTTTCTTATTGTTTATTTGTTTGGTTATTACAAAATTTCGATACAGTGGACTCGGGACCTCGGGACCAGCAGTTTCCTTTCATTATATCGAAATTTCGTTATAACCAAATAAATAAACAATAAAGAACATTTGTAGGATAATGTTGCGGCCTGAATTTTTATTTTGTTGGAACCAGAATTTTGTTTTAACTGTGTTCGTTGTAACGGGAGTGCGCTGTATAACGAAAGAAAATTGCCACTCCTGAGGACTTCGTTATAACGGGAGTTCACTGTACTACTTTTATATTTCCCTATAAGAATTTCAGCTGAAATTGCGATACAGTGGACTCCCGTTAAAACGATTTCCTCGGAACCAACAGTTATAACCAAACAAATTAACAATAAAAAAAAAAACACATTGGTAGGATAATGTTGAGGCCTGAATTTTTATTTTGTTGTAACCATAATTTCGTTATAACCGTGTTCGTTATAACGGGAGTGCACTGTACAATGACATAATTATTATTTCTGCATGAATTATGAAAGCAGGGTAATATCTCTGATAAAACGGGACTTGCTACATATCGGATAGAAGCGTGCACATCAGTCGTCAAGGTGTATTAAAGTAAAACACATCCCTATGTTTACCCAACTGCACCCCCTAATAAAACAAAGAACATTTCCATTTTTAAGCAACCTAAAAGCTGCATGTTTCCCAACAGATAATATCTTTTTCGTTATTATTGTTTTAGTTCTCAGCAAAGCGATATGATAAGTGCAATGTCTGAATGACTACGGTAGCTTTGCACAGCGGGCAAATGAATAAATCATGTGATTTCGCGGAACGACACTCTCTCATGATACCTCGAAAGAAACGTGTCTTTCTCTTTCAGTCATTTCTAAGCATGAGAGAGAGAGAGAGAGAGAGAGAGAGAGAGAGAGAGAGAAAGAAAGAGAGAGAGACAGGCAGACAGACAGACAGAGACTGCAGAGAGAGAGAGAGAGAGAGAGAGAGAGAGAGAGAGTACCTTAAACGCTAACAAGGAGTTGACGTGTTTAACATATTTTTATATGGCAGAAGGTCATTGATGATGGCCTGATGAAGTTTCAAATACATATTGATAGAATACATGCGTTACATTAGCCCAAATTTTGACATATCTTTTCTAGTTGCTCATGATTCATTCATTCATTCACTTATAACTCTCAATGAACAATTAACAATCTTCAGGGAAATTACGCCATCATATTTGCTAACTAGGCCCTCAAGGTGTACACTTTCGGCCTCGATTGAAGCAGTTGTTATCGAAGTGCAGTACTGTTTAATAGTTCGTTCCCAGAGGGAACTAAATCAGTCAGACGGATATGTTACACCATTTCCATGAACTTATCAAAATTTAACTCTGATAAGATCGTGGATTCCGGGCCTGTTCTTTTAATTTACGCAGTCCTTGTGTGCCTCCGAAGGGTTGCTTAACTGAATGACCTTAATATCTAATGAAACGCGGCAACTTGAGGGACAATCGAATACGTATTCATGGGCTCTTTACCCATTTCCTTGTCATTGACATGTTAATTTACACTTAAAGAAGATTTCAGGTGGGTTTCCTTTTTTCTTTCCAAATCGCTTTCACTCGAATGGACCGATGTCGCGATCTCTTTCAGATATCCGCCGATGGCTGTATGTTAATACTTGCCTTGCCATCGTCCCAATTTGCTATTACCCTTCATTAAATTTTACAGATTGCCTCGTCCTTGTGAAACTTGATTATCCTGTTTACAAGTGTTTCCGTGTTCTTCCTGAGGGTATACAAAATGATTTTCCTTTATTTGTAAAGAAGTAAAGCTTTGTAACGATAAAAACTGTTGAACTGAACCGAACTGAACTGAATTGAAAAGACTAATGAAGACGGAATGAAGAAATCTTAAAAATAAAAGACTATGTTCACTAGTTCTTTGTGAAATTTCTTTGTTTTATCGTTTTGAACGAGTAGGGTCATTGTATCTCTCCTCCCTCTTCGAATCTTATCAGACGCGAATTCCATTCAGCCTCAGTTTTTCGCCTGTCGTCACAACCGCGTCGGAGTTCCACGCTTGGAAGCTAGCCGCCTGACCACTATTTGCCCGCCTAAATCCCTTAATGCGGGGGGACAGGGGACTAATAATTTCCCGACTAATTGCCGGGAGAAGATGGACGTTGATGGTGTATAATTGCCTCGTCCCCAATCAAAGACTGTTTGTAATTCGCCGGATGAGGGCTGCTAAAAGGTGGGCATCAAGGGATAATAACAAGCCGCGGGCTTTGAGTGATCGGAGGATAGAAGTGACAGAACTTGCCGGATGATAACAGAGAGGGAGAGTCGGAGACCATAACAGATGCGAGCGGGAAAAGGCAGAGAAGATGGGGAAATGGGGGGGGGGGGGAGGAGTGCGAGGCTTGTTAGACGAGGTGACAAGAAGACAGCATACACCTCTGAAGGTGATGAAACAGAAAGCGTCAGGAAACATCCATGCACAAAGGGGGAGGGGTGGGGGAACTCAGACTCGGACCACAATACGAAGTAGCTTTTTTTTAAAGGTTGCGCGCAAAAATCAAAGTGGCGACGGAATCCCGTTATCGGCGCTCATTCATGTCCTTAAAGTACTTCTCAATGACGTTGAGAGTCGTCAGCACGTTACTATGGTTACCCTCATTTGAAAATATTACAAAATAATTATGGTAATGTGCCTGTAAATGAGAAGTTGTAAATCTTTCTCACAATCAAAGATTTGAATATCTTATGTACCTTCTTCCAGGCGCGGGAGGCGTTATTTGCAGTGTCAAACTTTAAAATCTTACTGAAACATGTTTGGAATATTGGTGTTTTAATGCCTATCCGTGTATTGATCTCATTGCCAACTTTCTAACTGTTTCTATGGCAGGCTTTTGCGAGCTGATGGTTGATAAACTAAGTATTATTGCTGAGGAGTTTTGTTAGAATGGGGTTAATGAAAAATGGTAAATGTTGGACGACTTTAGACGGTTCACATATAGTTTTTCCAGCGTTTTTGAAATGTCATGAATGATGAAAGGTTGTTATTTAGGACATGGTTACGTCTTTGCGTCCAGGAAGATATCCAGAAATGAAGGTGCAATTATACTCTATTGAATTTGTTTGTTTGTTTGTTTGTTTGCTGCTGTTGCTTGTGTTTGTGCGTGCGTGTGTGTGTGTGTGTGTGTGTGTGTGTGTGTGTGTGTGTGTGTGTGTATGATCGTTTTTGCGTTTGCACATCATTCCCACTCTTATCCTTTGTGTATAATGCGAAGGACATACATACTGACATACGGACGGCTTCCACTGCAAATATTGATAATCATCTTTGATATACGTTATTTCCAGGAAATCGTCTCTTGGTCTTGTTACTTGCTTGTCCTTTGAGAGAATTCAAAGTTCAATAATGTACTAATGGCATCACTAACTAGGAACCGAAGGGACAAGATTGTCTATTCAACCTTTGTCATGAATGTGATGAACACATGTTCAATGTCTGAACACGGATAAATGTTGTATCTTTCTGCCCTATGTACATATATTATACACAACATATCTCCCTTTTTCTCTATATATATAATTATAAATGTTCTTATGTGAAGATGCAGATACACACACACACACACACACACACACACACACAAACACACACACACACACACACACACACACACACATGATAATAATGTTCCTGCTACACCCTGCCTTTTAACGTATGGTAATTTGCAACCAAGATTAATGAAACACAGGGTGTTTCCGGGGTTTTTTTTTCAGTTGTGATTTATTTTTCAAAATGCTGAAGAAATCTATGTTACATTACAATGTCTTCATGTCGATAGCGAAAGCGCTGTGATATAACAAACAGAAGAAAAATATGATATGAGCAGTTTGTCGTCTGTTAGTAATGTATACACAGGTCAAAGGTGAACACAGGCTAAATCCGTTTACTACCTGGGTTATGTGCAATGTTGTAACATCAATATCCGGTGTCGTTTACTATGTTCCTCTGCTAGGACGACAGAACAAAATGACCAGAAATGAATGCATAAATGGAACATTTGCCTCTGCGTTTCGAGGAGAGGTATACATAAGAAAATAAAAGAGACACATTTGTCGGTAGCCATCGAAGAAACACAATAGAAATAGCCACCATTTGATTTGGGTATAATATACGTGTTTGGACGGGACATATATGTCAGTCGAATTGAGCAAAAGATCTTATCCAGCATTTTCGGTGGAGAACAGAAACGGCATGAATATCCTCCAAATGAAGTGTAATGATAATGACCGCTGTCTCCTTAGACTGCACAAACCCATCTCCATTCTCCGGATTACTTGGCTGCCCTTTGTAACTCTGATATTCATCCGATTTTTACAAAAAGCCAGTAGATTGAATTCTGAGTCCACCGAGATTAGCCCCAGATGTACGGTCTTGAAACTAAATACCGATCCCAAGAATACATTTTACACGACTCTCTTTACGATGGGGGGAAACTTCTCTAAACGACTCTAAAATGACCGTGAATACGGTGTGCCTTATGCAAAACACAGATTTATATCTTTCTGGGAATCAAAAAAAAAATCTTTGTGCCGAAATACGCTGGCCTCAATAGGGTCTCTTTTCGAAATGACACCAGATACTTAGTCAGCTGTTAGTGATGACCACCAGCTATAAGCTGATTGGGTTGATTTCATTCCTAATTCATTCCGATATCTTTTTCTATGATGATGTTCATTATTCCGAAGGTTTGTCCTTCCAAAATACACAATTCCGCAAACCTAGATATGCATTGGTTCGAAAACGAGATAGGATTAGTTAATCCGTTAATCATTTGTAATTTCAAAGTTTCGATATTCAGAAGGTTCGATATAATTTGGTTCAAGAATGAAATAAGGTTCCTCAATCCTACAATGAAAAAAGAAGTGCGTATTGTACGTACGAATCTCCGGAATAACAAACCTTATTTCATTTTCGGAACAATGCACGTTTGGAATGACACGAACCTTCAGAATATCTTGTTCTATTCCTAAGACAGTCTGCTACATCACTTTTATAGCCTTACTTGCAGGATTAGACAATAAAAAAAATCAACAAAGAAAGAAGAAAGAGTACACAGACGATATCTTCTTGTCTTCATATCCTAGGTGATGTTTTTCGTACATGTCAATGCAGCTTAGTCAAAACTGATAGTATGAGAGTCAATTATTTGAGTAATAACAAAATCATCCCTTTCATAATCCAGATAGCATTAAAAACTGATATGGAAATCCTCGAGCGATTACAGTGCTGATGGCAGTGTTCATTCTTATCTTTATTTTTTTTTATTTTTTCATAATGTCAACATTGACAGGACCCGGCCGGGATGGAGGAACCACTGCAAGTACGACCAAAACTCCACTTACAATCTGCGAGACGATAGGCCTATATGCATAGTACTAGAGATATTCTAGAAAAATGGGGGGAAAACAACAATTTGCTTTCGGCTAGTCGTATTTCAGTCACACTTTATTTATACCATAACAACGAGGAATATCCACTTTGACTCGAAAGTAATGACAAGGAATTTGATTCTGTATTCTACGTTAAAAACATTTACGGTTTTAGAATTACCAGTGGGCTGAACTGATTTATTGTTGATTTGCCTGACATGGGGCCATCAAAAAAAAAAAATCATGTGGTACCTTAACGGATTACTGCGTGATCACTGTAAGCTTTCTTTATCGAAGAGATAAGTCCCCATAAAAATTACCAGGATGTTTACCGAGAATGGGGATTTTACTGAGCGGACACACCATTATGACTTATTTACCACGCAATTTTTTTCTCTCTCTCTTTCCATCCTTTATATGACGATTAGGCTAAAACAACAACAACAACCCACGTGCAACTTCAGAAGCATTGCAGCAATGTGACCACAATACACCTTGCAACGGTTGCAAGTGAACACATAAGCGATGAAACCAATGATTCGTGCATGCATTTAACTTACTCTTTGCTTTAATAATAACATTGGTTGGACCATTGGTGAGACAAGACCTTGTATATAATGCACGCTGTGTAAGCGTGTCGTGTGTGTATCAACTTGAGCGAGGAGACAAAATGCATACTTTTCACTCAGAAGTCTTAAGGCCGAGCTGTACAATAGGTCACTCTTACGATAAAATGTACAAGACGTGACAACAGACAGACGTGATGCAGAATTGACCTGCGCGCTACAGAATCCGTAATTCCAGCGATACGATTACATCAACAACACAATGCAATCAGTTAAGATTATCGTAATGTATTAAACATGAAGCATCACACTTTATCTGTTCTTTTTTTTTAAATCTTCAATGTTATTTCTCATCACAGAAATATAACTTTAGAGAGCACCTGGTCAAGTGTAAGATACAATTCAACCGTAACACATGTTCCCGCAAATAAGAAATAAAAAATACTGAAAAGGGGGAAACAAACTATAAGTATGCCGACAAACAAAAATAGAATGATATGAATGACCATGTCAAATAAGGGTGTCCGTGGCGGTAGTAAATGAAAAGAGCACAGATTACTATCATATTGTAATATGACTTATCTTTCTTTTGCGGACATGACGTCATTGAAAATTTATCATTCGTATTGAGGTGATTAGATTTTTTTCCCCTTGTCAATCCTATTTTAATGTAGATAATGCATAAATGCACCGGCAATATTTTAATTTCAATTTCAATTTGAAATCATCTCTCCTTTATTTCAGATTGGTGTACAGATTGATAAACTATTGATTCGACGCGATCTCGAATGTGTTAACCAGGTATGACTGTGAAGATGGAGGTCACTTTTTTGTGACTTTGGAACAATCTAACAACAACCCAGATAATGCAAGAAAACTTGATAATTTGGGGAGTGGACGGTTGGGGGCAACGAAAAAAAAAAATGAAGAAAAAACAGACGAAGAGAGCGCTAGTACGGCAAATATCCTGTTTTCCAAGGTAGTTCGTTACCTGTTAAAGATAAAAAACAGAACAAAAATATGATGTGATACAATGATAACAGCATGAAACGTAAGTGTGACCCATCACCACAATAGCCTCATAAAGACATCTGGTAGTGATATTCTGATTTCGGTTTGACTGAATTTACCAAAAACAAGTTCCGCAAGCGATGTATTTGCCCCCACTTCATTAGCTAATGGCGAGAGAGCAAGAACAACATCAACGTCAAACAAAAATTGCAGGTCATGCGTATGGAGGGTTGGACATTTTTTAATACAAGAGCTTATTTCAAGATGCCATACTAACCATCTTCATCAAACAGAAATGTTCATGTGTTAAAACATTTCTTTACTTTGAAATTTGATAGGAATTCTCATGTACTGGAGTTTGACAGGATTAAGGGCTTATTTTTCAGTCGAGCCTGCACAGTCTTTTGCCGCTCCCATGTTTTTTTTTTCTTCTTCTTCTTTTTTAAATGTCTGCAACTTTATCAGGGTAATGTGGTGATCGGGCACAAAATGTCATTACGGTGATGATTTCATAGTAGTGAATTCTACATGCGTGTGAGCAGTTGACAAGATCATGAGACACATCAGCATCACATTTGCTTTTTTTTTCACTAATTCGTCCTCTATTTGCACCAAACATCATTACATTATACTTTGAAGGAGCAATAGTCTACACTTGTGCCTATCGTTTCTGTCCAGCAAACATCGTGTAAACAGGAATAATATTCATTACTGTTCGGCGGCTTCTGTTACGCAATTCACCTGTTGTTCCCACAAAAACAAAAAAGCAAAGACGCAAACGAAATGCAAACTTTTGTCGCGACCTTCTCCTACCTATATCTTACCATTACAAAGTATAGTTCCCAGGAGGGTAAGACATAAGACTCAATTCATCATTCTTAGTCTTATATTCAACTCCTTTGCAAAGTAGAAAACTTTAATTTTTGTTTCATATAGTTGTGTGGGATGTTTAGTAGCGGTGACATGGAGATTTCTGACTACACAACAAGTAACAGAAGAAGCCGTGAATCTCATTTCTCATCGAGATGATCAAAAGTTTATGCCAGGCAATTGAAGCACACGTCCTATGTTTCATACTTAATTTCATCGAATCGTTTTACGAGGTCATGAAACACGGTCTCAATATGTGTCGTAAAATTTTTACGAAAAAGAAAAAGGAGAAATAGCCGACACGGTCAAGCCCTTGACAATCCGAAGTAAAGAGGGGAAAACATCTTAACACATTTCAAAACCATTAAGAAGGGTATGCATATACGAATTACGGGGAAAGGTTTACTGGTAAAGGCAGCTGATTGTGTAAAATCTACGAGAATGCGGAAGCATCTTATCAAAACATGACTTGCTTACTTGGCATTTACTGCCACATTCGTGTTTTTCTTGTGCTTTTTCCGTAAGTTTGTATTTCTAGGTACGGGCGAAGTGAAAGGATGCTGAAACAGTTATCTTCCTGGTATTAAGATATTAGTAGAAACATCTGTAGAGTTTTCCGTTAGAATGAAAAAAAAAAACACCTACTCTAATCAAAGAAGATCTAGAGTCAAACTCTCCAGTGCTAGAGAGTGGTCACTACGTTTATTGATGCTTTTTGTCGTTGCCTGTGGCTTCATGAATAACGTATTCTGTCACTGAGCAGAAAGGAAAGAAAAAAAAAACCAGACTGACCGAAAGATTTTCTCTTTACATCACGCTAGAATAGATTTTTATCCATGGGATAATTCGTGTTTCCTAAGGTCTTGTGCAACTAATTCCCTTCAGTTGGGCCACTGTACCTGATCTTTTCTAGGCACGCTTTCATTGACTTCATTTCATTTACACACAGACACATTTTTTTTTTTTTTTCAGTACAAGCAATTCGATGAAGTAGCTACAGTAGCAAAGTGGATAGGACAGTTGCTGTTGGTAGTGCATTCTGTAGTAATCCTAGAAATGAAAAGTGTCAATTTTTTTTTCTTCTTGTGACCCTCAGGCGCGTATCATATCACGGGTGCAGATCGGAAAACGTTGTGAATAATACATCAATTTGTTGGCTTGTATAAACTCTTAAAGCAAGGAATCTGAGTTAGAATCTGGCTCGATCCTATGTATTTTGACAATTACATCCATCTAATGCCATTATTGCAAACTGCAATAATTTTTCTCCGTGATGTAAGTTGAGACTCCGTCTCTTTACAGCCCGTATATCATTTATTATCATGTAAGGATGTAAATCAATGCACTAATTAGTGCAAATTAATACTATCAATTGGTAAAAAATGTACATTTTGCTTGCGTTTATTGTATCTGTACAAAACGTGCATTCTGAAAAAAACAAACACCTGAACAATTTGAAATAATTTTCTTTGCGAAATCATAAAATCTGGAACTGAAGAATTAATCTCACAAATTCAATTCAAAAGGCCAGCCCTTCTTTGCCATACGATCTATTAGGTCTCTTGTGCTCTGTGTTTCTTGCTGAATGTCCATTTTTTTTGAACACATTCGTTTCGAACATTGCATTCTGCAGCTCATATATGCCAATGGTGCTTATGATCATGAAGCTATTTTTGTTCCACGCCCCCCAGGTGGCGCTTCACGTGTGAAGAGGCTTTTATTCTGATTGGTCGAACTGGATGACCTCACCTGTTTGAAGGGCTCTTAGGATGTGTGAAAGATCCAATTCACTATCTCGTACTAATTGCGTCAGCTTCCTTCGATTTCTGCTGTGTCTGAAAGATATTTAAATGCATAGGAAAGTGGTTTGAATGGCATAATCATATGTATTTACGGAGAATGATACATTGTTATTATAAAACGCATAGACGGTTTGCAGAAGTAAAACAATAATGATAGAAAGAAACAAGGTGGCTGGCTCCATGGATATATTGTAACAGACAAGAAAACATCAGCTTTTTGTTGGTTCAGCCTCCTTTCTTTTCTGATTCCCTACTCTGTCAATTTCTCCCGCAATCATATATATTAATATACATATGAAGAGTTGTTCATTTTTTGAAGATTTTGAAATAAGGTCTCTGTCATAAAATACAAAATAATACCTTTTAGATGATGTATTGGTCACTACATATAAAGGTACATTTTTGGAGTTATGGTCAAAAGAAACAAAAAATGTTTTATTATTATCTCTATTTTTCTTGACCTTTAATCGCAAATATCTCCATCTGGCAAATATGGACATATCGGTTTTGCGTACAAACTCTTCATATATATATATATATATATATATATATATAATACATGTATTAAATTGCTGGTGTATATATATCTAAGTTCATGTTGGTATATTCGATACGTAAGCAGGTATAGAGGTTGTGTAACACAAAATGATAAAGTATTTATCATACATTAGCCTACATGAACTCGACGGAAGATCATATTCTGTTGACCTATTTTGCTGAAAGGGTTCTGTTTCTGACATGCTGCGGACACATTATTTGTTCCCCGCTTAAATTCGAGTGTTTTGAGGTCATTCGTCACTTATTTTGGGTGTAGTTAACCGAATTTTGATCGGTCTCATGGGATAAGGAATTTCATTTTGACGACGGAATGAAACAGTGAGAGTAGAAAACTCATACCTTTCCAACTTCAAGAGAAAACAACAACTAAAGTGAGTGGATGTTAAAGGAGAAGTCTAGATGATTGTCAGACTTTTGCATTTTGAACATCTATGAATTCGTTATTCTGGGGTACAGAGTTAAAGAACATAATTAGTGATTGGGATAAATAATAAGAATGATATTGAAAAATTCATAACAAATCACAGTGAACGAGGATGATGGCATAGCAGCTTCACCACAGGAGTGCAGGATAAGGCGCTCATGGAAGCAGAACAAAAGAAGAAAGAATGCATGGATTCTACGCAGGCAGATGACAGGTGAAGTTGTTGAGCAAGAGGTGTTGGAATGTGGAATAGTGGTGTGGTACTGGAATATGTGAGTCTCCTATGTCATCACCCTTTTTCAGTGTAATTTGTTGAGGGTTTTTCAGAGAGTTGGTTCATCTGCTCAAGGACCACGATAAATTCCTCAAATCTATACATGGCAATATTGATTTTTGTTTCACATAATGTAAAATTATAAAAATCGTCTGGAATTCCCCCTTTAAAAGTAATGATGTATATTAGGCGTTTTAACATCAGCCCGATGTTTTGAAATAGCGCGCTATTTTCTGACTTTGGAAATTTTCCCGATAGCGAAATAGTGCGCTATTTGATAATGTGAACACAAATTAGCGCGCTAATTGTATCGCTCTGATATAGAAAATTTCTCGAGTCCAACTCGGGAAATTTCTGAAATAGCGGGATATTAGCGCGCTATTTGATAATGTGAAAACGACTCGAGAAATTAGCGCGATGCATCCCATCATGCCTAGCGTGTGTGACCCGATCGATCGATCGAGGCAAACTGCGCACAAATCATGAGGAATTTTTGAGAGGGCACACACATTACTGATGTTGCTTGCATATACTCAGCTGTCGAATTAGCTCGAAAAAAATTCGGGCTGATTCTCTTCGGGCTGATGTGAATAAGAAATGAAATAGCGCGCTAACTCGCAATCGCGAAAATGTTCTCTAGCTTGGATTTATACCGGGCTGATGTGAACACGCCTGTCACCAAAATCATCGACTCAGTAGACATACATAAACATGATAAATTCCACAAAGCTATGCATGGCACTATCGATTTATGAATTACATTATTATCACAATTGTCTGGAATTCCCCTTTAAAAGTAATGATGTAATGTCGTCAAAATCACCGACTCGGTAGACTTTCATAAACACAGGCATACCGACATCATTGTGTATGGCTGTGGTCAAACATTTTACTTTTAACCTTTCATTTCCGCCAAATGCTACGTTTCATACCAAAACGGCTCTGCCACCATTTGTTTTTTCACCCATGAACAAAATCAAAGTGGATGAAATTCATAATTGCAAAATAAATAACTACTTAACAAATTCCCGGACAAGCGGATTCCATGAAACTCACTATACTTAAATCAAAATGCTTCTACACCAGAGGAAATTGACATTTTAAGGCACACCAAACTGTCTAAAATATCCATGCACTCTCCATGAAAAATGAACCCTTCGTTCTGGCTCTGTAAAGAAAAAAAAAAGGAAAAATGGAAAGTAACAAGGTAGCAAGCGCATCTTCCCATAAGCTGTTTTAAAGGAATGGTGTCCCTCCTCATCAAGTAATGGTATGAAACATGAACAATTCCTTGTAGTCGATGGGTAAGTATTGCAGTGTGGTCTGGTGGTTCTTGTATTACATCATTGCGTCCATTGCATGAAGAACAGAATGAGTACATAACGTTCAAAGCATGCAGCTACCGGACGCCTTCATGAATCCCGTCAGGTACCTTCTTGTCTTATATGGGCAACAAAGAGCAAGTGGACAACGCAAACTCAAGTTTACAGAACCTCAATATTTGAAACAGTTGTTGTCGTTGAAATCCCTGAAGTAGAGTACTAGTAGTTTCTGTCAAGATTTCACGTGAGAAGAGAGGACCCAATCATCCGAAGTGTTTTCCGACGTGAAGAAAGACGTTGACTTTAAGCGATTTCCCACTAATCATTCAAGAGTCTTACGAAAGGCTTTCGAAAACGGTCTCCCTCGCTCTGAATTCTGAAATACATATAAAGTTAAGCATATTCTTGATGACAATATTTTTCATATACATCAATCACATGTCTGTCACTATACACACAAACAAATACACAATCAGCGTGCCTGAAAACTGGGGAAGTGTTTATGTACTGAAGTCCTTCCTTCCTCCCTTCCTGAATTAATCCATTCATTCATTCATTCATTCATTCATTCATTCATTCATTCATTCATTCATTCATTCATTCATTCACTCATTCATTCATTCATTCATTCATTCATTCATTCATTCATGTAGCCACTACATGCATTTTGTGATTAGTCACAAAATTTATGAAAGGTTATAGACCACAGTATTAACATAAAGATACAGAGGAAGCTTCTATACTCTGCAGTTACATCTTTATAGCAATAGGTACATTAACTATTTCACGAGTAGCACTGCTATATACCAGTAAATAATGGGCTGTGGACTGCCGCCTCCCTGTCATATCAGGTATAGCGAAATACTCAATGTAACAAAGAATAGAGAAACAGCCCTATTTGTTTTCATTCACCAGTCAATTGTAAAATCGATCCGCAGTCTCTGGCTCTTCGTCTTGACTGGACTGTCATTACACATTCATAAACTGGGGCCCCGCCAATAATGGGTTGTCTGCATCGATTAAACTCAAAGACTTAAAATCAGTTCACTGACCTTTCCAGGTAGTCTATTTTCGATGTCCTCGTGATTCTTAAATTCTACCCAAAAGCTAAAGTTTTTGATATTCCGATCAATATGCTTGCGGGCGAATTTTAACGCAGGAGCACCGAAGTAGCGGCAAGCAGTAATTCATACATATCAAATATGTAATATGTTATCATAATTCGTATCATATCATACCACAAGGATTGGCCCACATGTGTGCATGCACACACACACACACACACACACACACACACACACACACACACATGCTCTCAGAGAGCGTACAAGGCACAAATTGGTGATGCCAATTGGTTAATGAGAGTTAGTTTTATGATGTATGATATTGGTCGTGCTGTGATTGTGTTGTGATGTGATTTTGGATATGGCATTTGAATTAAAAAGAGGAAAATCTGCTATAACTTCCATGTGACAAGTAATCTTTTGGAAATAACAAAAAGAAATATGAATATGGACTAATAATAGTGCGATACAGTACGTCCTAATTACAATTTTAGAATGAAATAAAGAAGATAATAATATTCTCCTAAGTATTTTTTCTAAAAAAAAATCGAGAAGTATGTGTAAGCGACCAAAACAGTCAGTGAACAAGTGCCGGATTTTTTTTTTTTTTTAACCAAGTCCAAATCTCCCAACGATTTGAAATACGGAAAACATTCCTCCACTCAACGTTGAAAATCAAAGAATTGAAAACCCGACTTTCACAGTGCGATAACAGTTCACAGGACTTTTGAGTGACTATCTGTCTTGTAGCTCCTATAAGTTGCACAAGAAAAAAAAAATGTGATGTAGCTCAAGCAGCCGAGCTCAGGCGAACCTGCTTTGATAACAAAAATGGAAAACGAGCCTTAAAAAGACTGAAAAAAAAAGAATATGTGTATATGATCGCCTATTGAAATTGCAAACAGCTTGAACCCGTAAAATTTGCACAAGCGTATGCCAGCAAATGGCGCCTGGTCGAGCGGCGTACCATCAAATGGACATCAGCAGCTATTTTACCGGGATTAAGTTACCTGTAGGACCATGAGTGCAAGGACAATGCTTGAGGACAGTGTTTGATTGGCCAATTCATCTCAGTGTGCCTCCCCCTCTCCGCTGCATTGATGTTTACTGACCAAGCATACTATCGCCAACCACAACTTGCACAATGACGTTTTTGCAAATGAACGCTTGCTCAGCAAGGAGCAGAAAACATATCAATTTTCAAAATACACACTTAATGATACATTTGATTTCTCGACAATCACTTACAAAACTCAATAGCGAATAAGATACTTCTAGCGTGGGAGAGAAAAGAATACACACACCCACACACACACACACACACACACACATACGCACACACACACACACACACACACACACACGCGTACATAATACATAATCATTGATTGATTATGAAAAAACACACGTATATTAAATAATTTCTTTTTTTTCCATTGCATGATGCTCCTTATTTCCAATATTATTTGCTAGCAATGTCCTTCATTGTAAAATAAACAAGTAAAAGTCCTGCAACTATAATTGATATCAGCATTTTAAAAAAAAAATGCAGACATAGCAGTTATAGCTACCATGCATTTCCTGTAGGAGCATACCTTTCCTGTAGTCTGTAACAAATCAAAATTCATGATGTCTCTTTTCCTACAGCATGGTTCCAAAACATTCTCTTCGCTTGCTCCTTCCGATTATAGTTTCTTAGGCATGCAGGGACCCACTTTGTATTCATCAGTGGATGCAACGTAGAGCAGTCATCTTTCAAGCTTTGTGGTTGTTAAGGCATTTTTTGTAAACAAAACATGCATAGAATTTAAACGCATTGCAGGAACGGTCTATTGCGCAATTTCATTTAGCGTCAACGGCTGTATGTATATTATATATAAACAGTGAAAGTTTGCACAAAATATTTGGTAAAATGTAAATGTGCTTCGTCGTTACTCATTTCCACCATTTTTTGTAGACTTACAATGTAAAAAAAAAAAATGGTCTTCTCCACTTGTTGCATAAAATGTTTTGTTCTTTCCGGTCCTCCCTTAATACAATAATCACTCTTCACGGGCCAGCTGCGTTATTAGATACAACTCTTAATGAAAATATGAAGCTATGTGACCTTCTTGGTAATTGCGCCGCAGAAGCCTCTTGGAGACAGACAAACAAACAAACAAACAGACGGACACAAATCGGCGAGGGGCTGGGATGTCCGGTCACATAAATAGGCGCGATGTCGAAAACGCCTCGGGGAATAGGAGGAGGAAAAGGTCAAATAATTCCACCTGTTTGTTCGTAGGAAGAAAAAGAGGTGCAGTCAAGGATGGGAAGTAATGAGGTCATCCACCTGTCGATACATATCATTTAACGTTTAATCTTGCAAATGGACATCACCATGAAATAATTTCGCGTGGCAACACCAAGGTTATTTTTTTCGGTCGTGTCACTCAGAGTAATTCGTTTTATGGTAACAAGAACGAGGAGCGGGGGGGGGGGGTGTTGAATGGGGCGGGAGCGCAACTGCATCAAGACGATCAACTATAGAATGATCTGAAGTACTGCCTTTCTTTCGTAAAACAAATATGCGTGTTGCTTCTTTCTTGACTGATGCAACTTTAAAGACCTAGCTGTTGGGTCTTGGGCTGCAGATCACGGTAGAAGGAATGTGTTTGGGTATAGACAGAGATCACAGCCTTATTAATGATTATAATGACATGGAAATTTTTTATAGCGCTTACGACGAAAGTGTTTCTCAGCTTTCTTTCTATCGCCGCGATTGGACACTAGCATATTCTCTTCTAGCCTCATTTAACATGGTATTCAGTATTCTTCTATTATAGTATTTATAGTATTCTTTGGTATTTACAATATTGTTATACTATGAGCCCTCTTTTTTTAGACATGACTATTATTTTTGGTACTGAATAATATTACTGTAATAATTAATATTTGCATAAGCTCCTATGTGAAGTTATTTTGTATGCGCTCCCTTGCGGAGACTTCAAACATGAGCTTCCTCGTGGAGACGTTATGAGCTCCCTCATAATTATGGTATATCTAATATTCTTGTTTGATACTTTAAGATTTATCATGTTTGACTTATGCCAGTATTGTCTAGGGCAAATCATTTGTTGCATAGGGACCCATTTTTCTCTCTTTCTTCTTTCTTTAAAACGCAACACTTCGTTAACAATTGAAAAAATGATGCATGATTCGTTGAACCTTCTTCTCATACAATAGGTGGTGTGTGCAATAACAAGGGGGAACTACTGAACTGGATCGCAAAGAACCTATTTGCTTCCCTTTGCTTTCAACAAACATGTTTATTTTGTACCTAAACGAACACGATACGTATACTCTATACATAATCATGCTGTATAGCTAGAAAGAATTTTTAAAAAATCTGCTCAGTTTGAAAGATATACCCCTCATAAAATAATATGAACAATACTTTTCTGTTTACGTCGTGCAGGACAGTGTGATTTAACGTCATTTTAGCTAGTTTTTCCCAAGAAAAATCTTTTCAATTGTCTCCTTCTGTACAAATGTATAGGTAAGATCGCAACTGCCGATCTACATTTTAACAAACATGTCAGAAAAAAGGAACAAGTAGAATTCGAACCTTTCATCTCCTGTCTTAATGGAACCATCAGTACCACCACAAAAGCCATAACACATCTTTCCCCTCTGCATTGATAATCTCTTCCATTAAACACTCGGTTCCTCTCAATTTCGTATAGGAGGATAATTGAAGAGTTTGTTTGCAAAAACCGATAAGTCCATTTTTGAAGATTTTGAAGTACGATCTCTGTCATAAAGTACAAAATGATACCTTTTAAAGGCAATCGGTCGTCGCAGGCGATTCGCAGCTCAGTAGAAAAGCACGACAAGCTGCTCCTCCCGTTATTGTACCCCCGTACGTACCGAATGCCGAACACGACGCTACGCAGCGCACCAGCGAAAACCAGATGGGGCACGAGAGCCGTGCGAGCCGTCCACTGTAATTTCAACATGGACGCCCGAATACCTACCGAATGGGGCCGAATGGGTGCACGCACAAAACCGCACAACAGCCATGTGCATGAAAATCTCTCCTACGGGTCCCCGTCGCGACACAACAGTAGAGCTGTGTGGTGTACGTACGTACGTATCTGGCTGCAGTCTCTGTTTATTTGCACTATGGTGCCAATTTCAGCAATCTAAGCAATAATATTTTAAAATGTCTGAAAATATTATATAACAATATTTTAAATCATTCATATATTACGTTGTTTAATATTTGGTATTTATAAATATGCTTTGATGAAGAAATATTAAAACTCTAAACTTCATGTATAGCAAGTTGCAATGCTCATGGCCATATGGCGGGTTGTTTTGATCTCAGTGGCAATTGTCTGCTGCGTCAGCTGTGTTACAGTATGTTGGGCCGGATCGGAACATAACAAAGTTGGTATAAAGTCGTCGGTACCGGTATGTCAATATCAATAATGTGTGTGGTATGCGTGTACTGTTTCGGATTAGCCTTGGCTTTGGTTTAGTAATGAAACCTCACAATGGAGATCAAAACAGCCGTCCAACTCGAGTAAAACGTATCTACTTGTTTGACGCTATCGACGAGCGGAGAACGCAGAGAGACGTGTTCTTAGCATGCTTAGGACAGGGAGGTTTCCTCTCACCTCCCTGCTTAGGACAAGTAAGAGACCAGTGGGAGAGGGGGAAGCTTCAGCGTCAGCGTGCCGATGAAAAATTTGCTTTCCACTTGCTGGAGTTGCATGAACAGTTTTGCAGGAATTTAGAATGTGCAAATTCGTGTTACGGCATGCACGGTGGAATTGTAATGCCACGGCTTACGCCAATCAAGCAACCCCAGCTGACCAAGTCAACAACTTCAAGGAATCCAGATCCAGATGATGTGTAAGTAACGTTAGAAGTCTATTACATGAATCAATGATTGAAGTGGAATGACTTTTTCTAATCTATCTTTAACTGCTAGGGCCTTTGCGTTTCATCGACAAGTAGGCCTATTTTTCTATGTATAATTCCGCGAAAAACTTCTCTAAGTTCTCATTTATGTCAAATTATGATAACGCCGTAATCGAAATGACATTTGCTGGGTCAGTTTATCGCTTCTTAAAAACTGACCCAGCAGTAGGCAGCAAATGTCATTAGTCAGGGAATCGCAAGTAGTGGTAAGTTTTTTGTCATCACAGTATTGAGAATTTAAAGTATTTCATGTGCAAATGTAGAATCTAGATAGATACAGAGAGGTCACTTTCCTGAGCAGCTAGCGTCAACAATCCAGGTTAAATTTGCATAGCCAGATTTCATGGCTGCGATTCAAATACTGTTTGTCCCCATTGATTTAACTGTATAGCAAAGTCTCCTCTTTCATCATATTTAGGGGCCCTACATTTTAAGTTTGGTTAAGGAATTTTGATAAAGATTGTAATTTTCATAAGCTTGGCAAAAGTTTCAGGCATCTATGTTGCATTTGTAGTCAAACTTCCAATGCATTTGGTCCAATAATTTGAAACCAAATTCAAGTGATCCAGTGAAGTGTACATCTTTTCATGTGAATTTCTACAAGTATGTTGAAATGTAAATTCTGAAGAAAAAAAAATTGATCCTTTACAGTTGAAATTCGTTAAAGTTTGGTTACACCGACAGTGTCAGGTCAGTGGTAGTAACTACAGAGTTACAGTAGTGTACGTACAATACCCTTGTACGTGAAAGTTAGTTTTATTTACCTTCACATCTTCATATAGGAGTGTGAAATAGGGATGTTGATTGGTGTGGAAGTTGTTGATGAACAACAGTTCATAAGAATCCATTGTTTTAATTCTAATACAGATATTGGTCATAGGTCAAGGGGCAATATGAACCTATCAGTTTGTAACATGCTAATATGTACAGGTATGAGCTTCATCAAGTACGATTAATTGGTATCCGTGGCACATCCCTTATTTGTTTGATCAAAGGTACGCCTCTGATTGGTATTTTAATCAGTGTTTGGTAGAAAGCTAACCCATTACAATGGCTTTGCGATGTTACACTGAGTTGACTATGGACAAAGGTCTACTGTCCGCGATTTTCATTAATTTGTAGGGCATTTTTCACACATAACCTCAAATACTGATACCTGTGATAGGTTTATTTATAATGGTTATCCTTCACACTGTATTGTTGAGACAATAGTGTTCTGTTTGTTTGTGTAAGAGGGAGATAGACAATAATTTCTTTATGCTCCTGTCTGAAGAAGGCATTACATCTTATTTGTCATGTACTTATCTATGAGTTTTAATGTTCACTTTGTGTGTGTGTGTGTGTCTTTTTTTTTTTAAAGATTATTCACACCAGGCTAAGCTGACAGAACTATAACTGTGAGTTTACCTAGTCAAATGAAAGGGTTTCGGCATTGCTTCTTACATATAGTATATTCCAGGCAGGTGATACAACGCTCACCTTCTTCATATTAGTTAGTAAAACAATGAAGAGTGCAAAAATACTGCATAAATGTGCAGTGCAACTGTGGCCGTTGGCCGTTGGCCCTGCACGGGCACAGTCGCTTCCCCGTCCTGAATTTATGTACACACGCCAGGGCAAGTACATGATACAGGCAGGGTCTCCGACCCAATCGTCCGCGTTCAGAATAGACAACTCGGCGGTAATATCCGCTACCCATGACGATGTGTCATCGTCCATGATGGCCACCCTATCTATTATAATGTGGTCTGCACTCACTAATCTGATCTGATCTGATGATTACAGTATAGTTGACGAGTGACGGCGATCGACGATGCGATGAAGAGAATGCGTAGTATACGCAGCTAGCTACCAGCTCATGCGAACATCACTCACATTACACAAAACGTACGTCCCGCGCTCAGCAAGCGATCGCGAGCAATCGAGATACTATAGCGCGATACATTGCTTTAGGGATGTCTTGCGCACACACACATTTCGCTTCGTAGCAACTTCGGAAGCGAGTTTACGTGCTGCCGCCCGCGGCTGAAATATGTCCATGTATCCTCGCGACTGGGTGTCTTTAAATGCTACATTAGTCACTACACATAAAGGTACATTTTTGAGGTTATGGTCAAAAGAAGCAAAATTTTTCTTATCATTCTCTTTATTTTTCTTGACCTTTAATCGCAAATATCTCCGTTTGGCAAATATGGACTTATCGGTTTTTGCAAACAAACTTTTTATATAAAACATGTAAGCGATCAGAGGTAGATGTAAAATCACTTCTGAGTGATGCTTTCGCTGTACGGTGTGATATCATTATGAACCATAATAAATATCTGCTGTATTTTTCTGTCTCTGTTTCCGTTATCTCTCTGGTAATATTTGCACATCTTAAATGATATCACAATCTGAATAAGTTGTTTTTGTTTTTGTGTTTGTAGGTTTTGAACTGTAGTCGGTACGAGCACATTTTGAAAATCGAACAGGCCGGAGTCTCTCTTTTTTCTTCAGTTTTGCAGCACAGTTTAATGCATACATAGTAACTGAGTCAAAGCATCACTGGTTGTTATTGTTATCATTATTGTAATTACTCTTACTGTTACTTTTATCATCATTATTTCCATTATTAAAACTATCGTGGTCTTTAACTGTGCTTGATGCGTTGCAAAGTATTGACCTAAAAGATACACTCAAATACGATACGGGCGAATACTTTTATACGTCACTGTGCACGTTCCTGTCTTTTCCTTCAGCATGTATTCACTGTCTGATTTATAAACATATACATAATATATCTTTCTTGGTTTGTGCTCCATTCTTATGTTAGTCTATACATGGAAACAAATTAGCAAGTAATAACCTTCTCCGAATATGGATTTTCCCTTTTGGAGTGTCAGTGCCGCCTAAGGACAGAAAGAGAGAAAAATATGTATGTATATAAGTGGACGGTACCACATAAAGCCGGTAGACATCAACTATACAACAGCGCGTTCTTATATCTTTTGGTAACTAGAAAACCCATCTTCTGTCGTTACTTTCGCAGGACAAACATCCGGCAGTAGTGAAGGCGACAGCCGTATCTTTCGTTCAGTTAAATTCTAATTTCAGGCCACTCTTCCCACGTTATTGACGCTTTCCCTTCAGGAGAAAAAAAAAGAAGAAGGAAAGATTAATAACCAAATCGAAAATCCTGGAGGGCGAATTAATGATACATTTTGTTTACAAAGGACACCGCCGCATCCTATCCATGGTGGTATCTCTCATCTAAACAGAGGAATACTCTATTTCTCCAACATCCTCCCAGCCGCGGAGGTAGCGACGCGTGGCCATAAACAAGACATTTACCAAACACCATCGTCTTATCCAATGGATTATTTCTAATGGATGCCTCTTCAACAATCACGCCGTCGGTACCTGGTGCCTTTTATCAAAGGTATTACTTCCAGCTTGAGATGTATATATTCCGCCAGCGCCCCGCCGAAGAATTCACCCCCGTTTCCCTGGGAACGTGAGACAGCGCGGGCGTCTTGTCACTGCCGGTGCGTCTGCGAGACTAGCTTTCTCGACGAGGAAAGAGAGAGAGAGGGGGTCGTTGTTAAGATCTCGATGACCTTATGGAAGACGAAGGGGGAGAGATACCTCGATGCCCTGCGGTAACGGAGATTGGATCGTGTTCGAATGGGCTCGGATGATGGAAATCAATATAAATCCACCGGATCATAGCGGAGAGACTAGTTATACTTATATGGGCTTGGATAACGGTTCACATTGTTACTCGCTATTATGATTTCACTATGGCATGTACGGGTTTTAGTTTGTCCTATTTTTTTTCCTACGAAATGCATTGAGTTAACAAACTATTACTAGGGTGTCTGATGATTTAATTGACCGTCTTATGGTACGAAGTCTTTTCTAGTGTGATTGTCACTATACGCACGCAGCTATTCTTTTAAAATCACTTCCTAAATGCCATTATCCAGTTTATTTAACGATAGCTCGTTAATGCTAGTCCTTCTGCAATAGTGCGATAGTCACACCAGTACTTTGAAAACATGAAGACGTCAAGTACTGGTATCATCATGTCATTTGGCTGATCTATTATTTCATATTATGTTTGCAACAGCTTCCAGCTTAAGCGACATTATATGACAGCGTTTCAGCTCTCTATCCTTATTCAAATACCTGCATAAAAAAAAGAAATATTTCCGATGTTATGGGTCTTTATACTTGCATATTCTCAAATGACAGGGTTTCCCAGTAGAGATTTTTAAAAAGCGTTATGTAGGTCTACTACAAACTAAAATCACGATATCGCAAGTCGCATGAACGAGACTATGACTGTTTCTATAATGTTACATCTTGTTTTATTCTTCATGTCTCTCAGTTGTTCGGGAATCTCTCCCTTCGATCTGTATCCCCAAAGCTTTGTAATGAGAAGCTATTCATCCTGAAGCTGCTTTTTGGTTGCTGTTGGTCATTTTTTTTTTCCCTTGGGGGGGGGGGGGGGGCGATGAAAGTGAAAGGAGGTTCCAAGAAGAGTTTCACCTTTCCCCTGCTCAGTTGATTCTTTTTCTCTCGCGCATTCCCCTGATTTTATCGCTAATCTCCTAGTCTCCGGGGAAGTCGATACTACCAAGTACAATGAGGTTTCGCGAAGGGAACCCAAAGGGCAGAAGGGGTAGAAATACAATAAATGACGACCTTGCGTCTTGACGTTTGGCCATCAGTTCATTTCGAAAGAAGAGAAGGAACATGCGACTGCCTCTTTCCCTCCCAATCGTTTCGAGGGAAGGAAAAAAAGAGAGAAAGAGAAAAGGAAAATGTAAATTTATACTTTGCAAATAAACTCTCGTCTTACCCAAGTGGAATTGTGACCAATTGTTAAAAGTGTTCCCTACATGATTATATGACTTCTAATACGGGATATTTGCTGTTTGTGTGTTAGGTGTATTTCATGCTTTTAGGCAAGCAAAGATCCTGCGCGATGTGAAAGAATACGAATGTTGACACGCAGACTTTCACGCTGATGGCAATTTGTAAGATGAAGGGGAGTGATAAAGGGGAACTTAGCAGCATTTGTGGGCTACGTTTCCTGGCATCATTGCCGGTTTCTTAATAGCTGCAAAAGAAAAGAAAAAGATACAGGAATTTTGAAAACGCGTAAATGCATGAACTCTCGACGTTAACCATGACATTGGCTTAAAATGACGAATACATATAGCTTTAGTATAACTCTCGCGTATATACCTACGCTCTTCTCATAAATCTGATTTAATCCGGCAGTTTCGCAAAAATATCCATGAAGCAAATGAAATGATAGAACAGGAATGAAATTGCTAGTGTATTCTCTCTCTAGTATTAAAAAAAAAGATAATATCTACAAATCTTCTATTTACGGCCTACATCGCTGTACATTAACATTCTAAATAGACCACAACAACATCATCATTGTTTATAAATTACTTATTACTTATTACTTGACTAAGACGTGGTTGGAACGACCATTTCGCAAATGAAGGGAAATTCTACTGCGGTCCCTTCAAAAAACTCTGCCCACGAAATACTACAATGTTCTTCATGTCGTTATTCATTTGCGTACACGCGCGTCGCAAAGGAGCCTGTAATTGATGATATACCTTGTGAGTGGCCGATGCACTGTTTCCGTTCATTTCTAAGCCTCCGCATATCTTGTGACGTAATAGTAGGGAATGGGTATGTCTTTAAAGCTTCTACAGAGAATAATTAAGAAAATAACGGTGGAAACAACAACAGTAACAATAACCACCAAACAATGTTAAAAACATACATTGTACGCCTTTAAAGCGATAGCATTGCAGGCATACAACCGAATACGTTTTAATGTAAATATTTACGAAATTACAAAAGTCAAATCGTTCCTGAGTGTCGATAGTTCGCAACGTTTTATCAAGACCATTATCTATTTCATTTTTTAATTAACTGCCTCATGGCTTTTACGGAAAACACTGACACTTGCGTCAATGAAGGGCAAGTTATCAATAATAGTTGCAATGAGAATAACTTGACGAAAGAGTCATTGATTTGAATATCTATTAGTTCTTCAGTTTAAATGCGCCCAATATGCGGACAAGTACCTGTACCACCCAGGATAATGAATAAACTGGTCAAGTTGTATGTGTTTCTTTGCGTCTAAATGTGTAGGGCATCAGGTGTTTATTCATTATATTACTTTGAGGGGGAGAAAAAGCATTATGGACAAACATAATCGTCATTACGAAATATGACAATGTGTCAAAAACCATCCAAGAGTACTTTTTTTTTTAGATGGCCTTGACAAGTATTTTGAGCCACAATATTATATTTTTTTTCATTTGCAACAAGGATATAAATTAGACGAGTTACTCCCGTTGGGAGTTGATAACGTAATATTAGGTGTAACCGCTATGTTATTGTGTTATTACGTATTTGTTTTGACTTTACATGATTTCTGCACCTTTTACCAATTCTGACGTATAAGGGCGTGGTGAAAACCGTTAGAAAAAGAAAGAACAATAAAGACAAAATCCGGAAAAAACGTTGATTTTTTGGGAATGCTTCGAACAACGTCTAAAATTTTTATATCAGCATGCAATGTAAAAAAAAAAAACCGCACAGTACTGAATGAGTGAGAGTACGTGCCAAGATAGTGATTCTTAAACAGCCTGGGCTCAATGTGGTGAGTGTCACATATTTCAGTAGGCAACGAACATCAAACTTGAGCGAATTGTGTCATGCGTTCACCCCGAGTCTGTTTTCAACGTTATGTAATCTGGGCCCCGTTTTATCAAAAGATGTAATCGATTATACATTTCCTCATCACACAGGCTGCCATAGACTTACGATAGAAATCGACTATAATCAATTTTAATCCTTCATAAGACGGGGCCCTGGAGTATTACAGAAATTATAGTCACGTTCAGACGGTGATCCTTCGAGGACGGTGATCCTTCGACGGTAATCCTTTGAGGATAAGGTATTCGAGGATAAAGTAAGCTCGTAGTTAAGTATGCGGCGCCAAGTGTCGGATGGTCTCTGTCATCACAAAATCAGTCATTTCGTCACGAACTGACAATTTCGTGAACAAAAAAAATCGCTGACAAGTGGAAACATCTCTTTGGTCACGAAATAACAGCCTTTTTAACGAAATTACAAGCTCACTGACGAAATTAATGTTGTCACTTGCCAACGGGAAAAAAAATCGTCACAAATTATAATCATTCGTAGCAAAAAAGACCATGCAACACTTGGCGCCCCATACTTCCGTACGAGCTTATCTTCGAAGTTAACTTACCACCGAAGTATTTAAGATCACCGTCTGAACATCATTAGTGTTTATTGGTTCTTAATCATTCTTGTGATTAATGATTATACACGTGTCGCAATGTTACACGCCGCTTTTGTAACACAGTAAAGATTTACTATCAAAGTATAAAAACGTGCTTCTCTTCTAGTTAAATGAACCTTGAAGGACTGTGAACTTGCTTTTGTACCGTGACATCAAAGCAGTCATGGAGGTTGTGTTTCATAATTGACGGACAAACACAGGTTAGTTCTCTTCGGTAAGCACATGGAATGGAAACAAACGGACGACATCTCCTTCAACACTTGGTACTTGTACACTAAAGCCTCTCTTATTATTCTTCAGTGGTTCAGCATAGTCCACTGTCTGCTGAAATAGCTGGGACTTATACGAAAAATAGGCATTTCGGATCCCTGTATGCTGCATAAAACACACACAGGGACATATACACACAAACTTTCTCGGTAATTTGTCTGCGGTGTATATACGTGTATGTGTGTTTTAAACAAATATTCGAGCAAGAGACATATCCTGGTCTCCAACGAGCTTTGCAATAATCTCCGGCGGTCGATGGATCAATTTGTTCGTCTATACGGCGTCCGTTGACAGTGAGCATTCGCTACATTAAGGATCGATAACAATTACAGCCATGTGAGGGGTATACAAGTATGTGAGTGTGTGCTGGTAAAGGGGTGGGCTGGTTGGTGGGTGGGTGTAGGCGGAGGTCAACCAACTGGCTCCTTTACACGAAAGAGTAGACTTGTCCGAATGTGAGGTTTCTGCCTGCAATAAGACAACGCGTTGTTGCGGCGGGAAACAGCGGGAAATTACACGTGGCAGGCAAATAGACAAACTGCATTCTCACAGCTTCTTCTTGTCTATTTTAATGCACACGCACGCACGCACGCACGCGCGCACACACACACACACACACACACACACACACACGAGTTTAAAAATTGAATATGAACATTTGCGACTTGAACGTCCCGCGTAAGCATATTAAAATTCCAAAGCGAAGTCTTTATCTGCAAAAGAAATAAAAATGGGAAGAGAGCTATCCAAATGATGGTATAAGTACAATAATGGTGTTCGTTTGAACAGACCTAATCTCATTTCTGTGCTTTTGTGTTGGATCTTGTTACTGTCGGGTTGTAATATTCTTTGTTAGTAATTTGTTATGAAGATTACAAAGTTTTCTGTCAGTTGAGTACTCTGTTGTTTGTATCTAATTTCTTTTTGTTTAGGTTGAAAAAATGTGATTACCCTCTTAAGAGTGAACTTTATTAGGATTTACATCGAAATTTAGAGGAGTCTCTTTTATAATTTTTTTTCTGAAAATTCAGTCAATTCAACCAATTCAATCAAAACTTTCCCCAGTATAAGATGATATATTGTATACTGTAAAACGCAGAAGTGCCAATTTACTGATTAGAATATTCTGCTCTCAAACTGATTAGAAGACCAGAAAGGTTATCACTGGTCATGCTCCTAATAACTGTCCGTAGAACAGAAAGGACCTGTTATTTTGCACCGGTTGAGTTTTAGTTTTGTTTTGCCTTGTGTTTTCGATTATGTATCTCCCTTTAAAATGGAATGGCATCTATTCATTACAGCATGATGGGATATTGGCTGTTGTTATTATGCAACATTAATTGCAAAGTGATTGATTGAAACTCCGACACTTTTAAAGTGAATTACAATCCGTCGTATGTGCAGGAGTTTGTTCCGTCTCGCATTGATTGTTACTGCAACTGCACTAGATTAAGATATATTGATCCACTGGTTCAACGGGGAGAGAGCGACGTCCGGCAAAAAAAAAAAAAAAAAAAGTGTTTGCGGCATTGTTTGCACAGCTGTCAAACCCATGCACATGTCACGGATCTAATGACATTTCCCGCATGTTTGGTCGCGTTTCCCGGTATTTCCGAAGCTAAGGTCTAGTCATGTGCAACTCCTGTTGGTACGACCTCTCCTCTGAACCAAAGACACACGAACGGGATTTGAAGCGACCCCCGCCACGGGAAGAAACCGGAACATCTGCTGCTTGGCGATATTAACGGAGTGTTTCTCCCTGGCGCTGTCAATCATTTCAGACCGAAATTGACAATTTCAGAATGAATTATCACGCGCTAACATTTACAATCATTTCGCTGCATTTATTGCTTCTGCATTTTATTTCAGCTTCACAAATTCTACATGTCCTAACACTGGCATCCTTCAAATCTTACTCAAGCGAGAAGTTGCAGGATGCAGAATTGATAATAAGTCTAAGTCCCCGAGCTTCCCCACTGACCGTGCGGAGAAACCCTACGGGGGGCAGGCTATTGTGTTGAGGTTACCAAACGTCATCTAAAACCAACGGGGGGTAAAAACCAAGTTGTGATGTGACTTCGTAGTGCAATCGGGATGCCACTGCGCAGCCATCTGTTTTTCTTTATCATTCCCTTCTTCTACTTCCTTTTTTTCCGAAGCTCATTGTGTAACGAGATAGCTGTAATTATGTTCTGTCATGCTGGAGTAGCAGCCATCGCCACCGAAATTGGGGAAACTCGAATCAGGGGGTTGGCCCTGTCCTAATAAAGAAGCGCTGGGGATTATTGATGACATAAATTGGAGTAAGTGGGTGCGCTGTCGCCAGCCAATTCGACTCTGCTGGAATCCCAGTAAATCGCACATTAGGTGCCGATTTTCCGAAGTATTTCTGCCAAAGTGACGTGACTGCTGCGTGCCAAACGATCCTCAGAACATGGTCGGGTCGTTCACTTATTGATTGATTCGCGCGGTTCTCTTTAGTTCCGAGCAGCAGAAAAAGGCGCCACCACATGTTGTTTGCGAAACACAGGAACCGTCCCGCCGATTATCTTCGTTAGATTGCAAGTAACGGGCGCAGATTTCCCCACTTGCCCTCCACGGAGGAAATTAAATCGAAATGGTGATCTATCACCACTGGTGATCCGTCCAGATTGTCCCGGAAGATGTCTCTTTCCATCTGATTATGGAGAGCTGATGATTCGCGCAAATCGTTGCTATTTTTTTCCTCTCTCTCTCTCCCTCTCTGCCCACTCTAAACAGCAGAGTCGGTCCCAAACCTCGTTTCTTGTTGCCTGCACGTTGAACCCGCCGAATGGAAACGCACACACATTAACGCAAATCTGCATGTTGCCTCGCACTTGAGAAGATGGTAATATTTCTCCATAAACTCATTGCTTAAAAGCTGCGTTTTATGATTACGGCCTCGTTTGCCATTCAAACGAAAGGACTGGGCTGCCATACGTTGTGTCAATAGAACAGTAAATTTTCGACGTTTTCCCAGCGTGATTCTAACCAGGCCCGACATTTTTATACGGGCTTGTCAAAATATCGCATCAATTTATTACATTACTCCAGCGCGGCCCGTAATTGAAGCTTTGTTGAATCTCGTCCCGTACCAGTTACGCTAGTCTTGCCATGCAGACCCCAATAACCTACAACCCGTCAGTTTTTGCTCGATCGTATTCCGTGGCTGTGTCTTCGTTAATTGAAATACCCTCAGCAATAATTTTCCCATTTAGAATTCATATACTCTCGACGGAAAATTGTAACCTCGGCATGTTACTTGAATCGGCATCCTGCAGATCTCAGACATTGCTTTTCAGTCGTACTTTTTTTCTTGGAAGTCGCAGCGGTAAGACGAGAAATCCAGACTATGGACAAACCCTCGTCGTACTTCTCGTATCGTGAAATTGGTTGGCGGGTCCCGCCACTCCAAGCGCCAATTTCCATTACCGGTGTTCGCTCTGATGTGAAATTAGTCATATTAATGCGACAATCGCCCTTCGAGCGCAATCACTGAAGACATACGCGCATGATTCTAATAAGATGTGATTCACACGCGCGCAATATCGGTATGATTTCAGCAAAATCAGCTATACAAATTTTGTCAGTTTACGACAACACTTTTCTTCATGTGAGCCGACGTAAAAATAGGAATACGAATGGGTTGTCCTTGTAGCTCCCACACCGTTCCCTGACCATTTAATTTTGGTGTGTTCTTTTCCGCTTGAAACATGACACCTTTTCTACCCTCAAGAAATCTGAGTAAGAATTGTTACCCTTTTCCCGTCAGCAATAATCAGAACGTTAAAGGGACATTCCAGATAAATTATATCATCTCAAACCATACAAAAATTGGTAGTGCCAATATGCATAGATTTGTAGAATTCAGTGATACTTCAGGAGATGAACTAATACTCTGAAAAAAAACCCACAAAGATAGCGTAACACACTGAACAAGGATAGTGAAGTAGAAGGCTAAATTATATTCCAGTAATGTAGCAGTCTAATTCCATTACAATACCACTTGTCCAACTATTTCACCTGTGTGGAATCTATTTTTTGTTCTGCTTCCTTGAGCACCCATATCATGCATTTATATGTGAAGCTGCTATGTCATCAACTATGCTCATTGTGCTTTGCTATGAATTTTCAAAACATTCTTATATTTATCCCAATCACTACAAATTCTGAGGCTCTGTACCCAATATAACAAATTTGTAGAGATTCAAATGCAAAAAGTCGGAAACTCACCCGAAGGTCTCCTTTAATGTTATCACCACAAAGACAAGAAGCATTTGCAGTCTTTAGATGTCATCCAAAATGGAGGTGTAATACCACTCAGTTCTGATAAAGAATGAAGTGATGCGCCACTAGGGCAGATAACGGTGCCCGATAAGTAGTGGTGTCAAAGACGATATACTGTATTCAAACAAGCCATTCATTTCACTTTCATATTTGACCTTCCACTACAAAACCAACAAACAATCTGCAGATAAGTTTATTGTTGTTGTTGCTGCTGCTGCTATTTTTTTTACGAGGTGATGGTTTTAAACTATAATAGGCTGTCAAAAAGATTCTGTAAGAAGCACACGAATGCACATAAACGCAAACACACTCACAAACTAACACAAACGCAAACACAAACCATATGCCACTTTCCATCTTCCATTTATTTTGTTTGCGTGGGTTCCGTGCTGCAAAGTCACCTATGGTCTTTATGTCCAGCATCAATTGCAGCGCTCTCTTGTATAATAAATAGGAAACTGATTGCAATCTTTAGTCCCTGTAAGCGTTCAATATTGCATGTTAATTAACTCACATTACATGAAAATCGAAGGGATAGAGAGAGAAAAAAAATGTGTTTAGAAAAACACCGCGATGTTTTTCATCCTGAGTATGTGATTGTCAAGGTCCAAACTCTAATATCCAATTTATCTGATCATCAACAATAGCATATGCCTGCGCACTAACTAAAGGTCTCACACCCTTCTCGAATATTTTTTCTCTTTTTTTTTTTTAAGGGTACGATACTACGTCACAGTTTTGGTGGAGACGGGTGTAATAAGACCAAAGGAAGGATGAATGGACCGGACGCGAGTCTTAAAGGTCACTCCATGGACGTTTATCTTATTAGATGGGGGACAAGTAGATTGATCCACTGGTATCTCACGAAGTATGAACCCCATATCATTTTCATTTCTGAGTTGAGTGAGGGTGCCCCAGACTTTGCCAAAGTCAAAATATGCATGAGGCTGGAAAGGTTATACAAAAAAAAAAGCGGAAGGGAAAAAGGATCATCAGGATGTTCATTGTAATATGTAATTAGGTAGAATGTCAAAGTTAAGTAAGGAATCTACTTAAAGGTTTGCATCCTAGTGGACAGACGACTTGTGAACATGGACTCCGTCGTCACTAAACGTTTATCCACGTATGTACCGGCTGATAGGCACTGATAATTGATTTCTGAAAAAGGAGGCATGAAGCAGACAACCTATATGCACCCTCATATACTATCTCCCCCTCTATCTTTATCTATCTTTTTCTCTCGCTCTCATTCTCTTGCTGCATGTTTCTCTCTTCAACTTCTTCACGTTCCCCCTCTCTCTCCCTCTCCCTCTCTTTCTCCGCTCGCAAAAGTCCTCATAATATCTTGCTACTATACTTTTATGATATAACCAGGGATTACTGGAATATAGAGAATGAATTTGTCTCGGTTTTCGAAGTTTCATTCTTAAACTTGATTCATCATTCTTTTTGACTTGCATTATAATCCAAAGTGGTGGGATATCTATGATAGATCTTGTGCAGGTTAAAGACTACAGAGTGAACTGTTGCCACGTTACCCTGGGAAACTTTTATCCCAGGCAGGTAATGGGATATTCATTCGACATGGCCATCACGGTATAGTAATGAATAATTTTCAGTGTCTGCTTTTATCCAGGGATAATAGTTTCATTAGAAATTTAGGCCCCTGATTATGCCCGTAATCTGTGGCTGATGTAGGGGATAGAACAAGACAACATAGTAATCCAGACAGCAGATTGCAACGCAGGAAGTGAGTCTCCAAAAACAAATCTTGTTTTGTTCAATGATTTGAGACACACTTTCACAGAACATACAAGAGAGGGTGGGAGGGGAGATTTAAGGAAAGCTTGAATTTGAATTTGAGTTTCAGTTTACTTTATTTTGGCACAATCTTTCTCTTCGGCCAAAGGCTGTTCTTAAGTGAATCCGTAAACGAGCCAAGGTAAAAAATAGTAATAAGATACAACAGGTTTTGCATAATATACAGAAACAAAAGGGAAAATACATAATGTTCAAGCAATCTATCCGATATCTGAATGCAGTCAAACTGAAAGTGAAGGCACTTTGTTTGACATCTGCTTCGTATTAACTGTTCCATATTTTTGAACCACTATAATGAAAGACTACATGTTTCTCTGTGTTTTTTTAATTGGTCATCTGGTTTAGGAATAATTCAACTGAAATGTTGTTTTACTAGAACTATAAAGACTTTGTCTGAAAGTGAATGAATTGGTTATCATTATGGTAGGTATGTGTTCATTTTTCATTTACGATTTTGTATCCTTTGGCGTACCTAAGCATTGTCTATCGCCTCTTTCAGAAACTTGGTCAATATTGTCATCACTATCATGTTTGAATCATCTGAAATAAGGCTTCCCTCTGAATTTTCCAGTCAACCCACATAACCACTGTAAGTGTTCTATGAGGGCTTATGTTGTCTGCGTGTGGTTTTCCCCTCAGATACGAGTCCCATTAGAAAGCTAAGCCCATGGTAGATCCAAATAATCTGAGGCTGGATGTTGGGGGATTGAAACAGTCGACATGTTCCAGAATGGAGATTGAAAAGTAGGAGGTATGTGCCAAAAGACAAATCTTGTTTTGTTCAGTGATTTTTGACGCTTTTTACAAAAGATAGACCATAAAATGAAAAAAAAAATGGATAAGGAGGGGGGGGGGGGGGCAGAGATAGAGAGATAGAGAAGAAGAGGGTTGTGAGAGGGGATTAATCTCCTTGGCATGGCATCGTGCTTTCCCAAGAAGCTGTCAGTTATGGCATTAGTTTATCTCTTTTAATCTATTTAATTTTTGCAGAACCATGGACAAAACCTCAACTAAGGGTTCAGCCGTCACCACTTTGGTTACGACTCAGTAGTCGATCTTCACATTTAATTTGCAAAACGTTTAAAATATGCAATTGATGTGTGTGTGTGTGTGTGTGTGTGTGTGTGTGTGTGTGTGTGTGTGTGTGTTTGTGTTAGCCCCAAACAGACAGAACTCCTGTGGTACAGTGTTCCTGTTTTCGGGACATCAATACCAAAAGCCACGAGAGGTGGCCTACTTTAATGCGTGCTAGTACAGTATTACACCTCCAAAAGGTGCATGGCACGTTCGTCAGTATTTCACGTGGTCGGGTTCGAACGGACGGGAATAAAACAGATGATCGCTGGATCTGGGGAAGTCTGTATATCTCATTTTAAACAAATACAAACGGCAATTACTTGGAAAGCCCCAAAGGAGTATACTTTTAGCATTTCTGTATCATTACCGGAGGACACATGCAGATTGAATCAAAACGAGGAAAACAACAACATAATTTGTGAAATCTTATTAAGAAACAATAATTTCATTGATCGGAAGATGAACTTAGCTCGTGCAAAAATACGAATACTTGATGCTGAACGTAGGATCTACGTCTATATTCAGCCGATGGGTACGATTTGGGCTGAATCAATGGCTTACAAATACATCTTTCTATATCTGTAATTAAAATCATGCGGGGAAATCAGTCAGTACATTAAGATGGTGATTTTATTCTGTTAGTCGTCCGTTGAAGATTTTTTTTCACTCTTTATTTTTCAGTTCAAAGAATAAGCCGCCGTTTTTTTTTTATATTATAATATTTCTTTGATCAGTTTCCATTTTTTTTTCATTTCTCTGAATTTTCTTCTACTGAATTCCCTTAGTTTATATGTTATTTTTTTTTTGTTTCGTTAATTTTTGGATGAAGGGTCTCAGTGAAATTCAATCCCAATATGCATTGCGAAGCGGGAGTGGGAGGATGTGAGATTGATACCATAAGCTATGTTTATACCCTGTTTAATACCCCATCAATACAATCCCGCCAATTTTGTTCCATTGAGAACAATGCCGACATCTTTGCATGTTACAAATATGCACAAAGTTTTGTCAAATCCTGCTTTATGTGATAATGGAAAGTGGGTGGAAATCTTATAATTCAGTCTTTTTTGTGGTCGTTGCTTTTTCTGCCACTCTTTTTTTTGTCTATCTCTATCTTCTCCCTCTCTCTCTCTTATTCTCTTTCTTTTTTCTTTCTAATTCTCCCTCTCATTTTTATTTACACAGCAGCACTACATGATGATTGTCTTTATTCTCACTGAAATAACCGATTTGTTAAACTTGTTCCCTTTAAATATTTTCTCAATTTTGAACAAAGCAGGTTGGAGGTTAGAGTGCAGAGGAACTATCAAAAATATTGGTCAAGTGAGAAAACAATAATGAGTATTTCAAGGGAACTCCTTGTCACCTTAACTCGAAATCATGGCTCTCTTAATCACGTGTCAGAATCAGTACACGCAGGAGAAGTGGTGGAATGGACGAAGACGGAACTGGCTGCGGATCGAAAGACAAGGGAAATGCGCTCGATATACACAATCCACCGAAAGAGCACTCACAAGTTGTACCTGCCCAGGAAAAAAAAAAGGGGGGGGCCGAGGATTTGTGAGCGCATCAGATTGTGTGGAGATGGAACAATTCAGCGTCAACGCTTACATTTAGCAACAGTGAGGAAAAACTCCGCCAAGCCACGAATGTGGAATTTGGATACGATGACGCCACTTGATCTACAGGATTTCAAAACCCAGAAACGAGCAGAAAGATCACCACAGTGGAAAGAAGAGTAGTTGCACAGGCAGTTCTGCTTTAGAGAGAGGGAGAACATCAGCATCAATCATACATAGTTATGTGGAGAACATAGGGGAACCGGAGAAGGATTCGTAAGGACCGATCAGCGCTGCCCAAGAGCTAGGATTGTCAACGATTTCTCTGAAAGCCAAGGAACAGAAGAGAGATGTTGATGCTACTTGCAGGATATGTCGAGAAAGAGACGAGGCAGTGCAACATATTTTATGTTCTAACAGCAAATTCACACAAACAGAATACAAAATACGACATGACAAATGAGCACGAGTTGTTCACTGTGAACACAAAAATGAAATACCATGCATGTCAGAGTAAATGATATGTGCATGAACCACCCGAAATCATCCGCAAGTGACCAATTGAAAATTCGGTGGGATTTTGATGTCCAAACAAACGATGTGGATGATTCAGGGTAGGCGTCCGAATGTCGTCATCCTAGAAAAGGATGGGAACACGCAGTAGCATGAGCACGATTGTCGATGTTGATCTACCGGAGGACAGCGGAGTAGCCGAGAAGGAGATGGCAAGGATGAAAAAGTACCAAGGCCTGACCTGTCAACTTCGCCGCCTGGCAGTTGCCTGGCTATGTGGAATATGAGAAAGAAGGTTGTCCCTGTTTTGGTTGTCGCAACAGCACCAAAGCAGCTTCAACGTTACAACGATTTGGGTGATCCCGAACGATCGAGCGCAAATACTCCAAAGCAGCGCTCCTGGGTTGACAAGAATCCTCAGAAAAGTATTTGATGTCTGCGGTTCCAGGATGGGCCTTGACGAGATGTTGAACCCCAGGAGAAACCTTGTGATTATAGAGATACCAACGATACTGATAAAACAATGAGAATTTTGCATCAGTATAATTATGTGAATACACTCACATACAAAAAATAAATATAGTCTCTTCTGACCTTTCCAAAGGAAGTTACAGCTTTCTTTTTTCCCCAAGAAAATGAGCGTCTTTTCAAGAGAAGCTATAGTTAAACAATCGAGGGACAAAAATGAAAACTCATTGAAGCAAATGCTTAATACAACACTTCACATCACGAACTTGGAAGACGCCAAATATTGGAACGTAAGGAAAAGAGTAGCGCTCTCCGACTCAAATAAAGATGGCAATTTGTTACGTTCCAATGTGAAAGGAATATCCGTTAGTTGTAATATGTATTTACACAAAGAATTTCCAAAGTGCCTGTTGTGGAAAGAATCACTTGATATCCGCTGGGACAGTTGTAGGAGTCAACAGTTATATTCTTGGCCTGCAGGTCGCGGCTTTCTCCGTACGTGACTTCGTGGAAGCGACGAACAAATAACCCTTAACAATGGACGAGCGTGATGTCACGCCATGAGCTATTCACGGTCTACAGAGCTAACACGGGTTCAAGGAGACTGCTAGTTCCTTCACATTAACAAAACTTTCACACCAGGGCAAAACGCACGCACACACGCACACACGCACACACAGGTCTGCACAAACAACTTTCATAATCGTGCTGTCCAGTAAACGGTAAAAACGTTTCAACAAGGGTACCTTAATGCCTTAAGCAACCTTTGCGAGAAACGTTCACGGGTAAGGAAGACGGTCTTGAAGTGGTGGTGGTTTTGAGCACAATCAGGTCGACGCTGGTAAATTGTTCAGTCACGTTACCTTTCGGGTTACACTACATTGATATCCTGCTTTCTCGTAAATATCTCGAATCACCAATCGGACAGAAGTGTAGTTTATTCTCTCCGTTTGGATGATCTGCGAAAAAAAAAAGCATACAGACATCTAATCATTGATTAGAATGAGATTTGCAATACAATATTGTCACGGATCCATGCCTGCCCTAGAATTTCATTGTGAAGGAACGTTTTCCCTTCTATTTTTACAGATGTAAAATACAGGCGACTCCATCACTTCCGCGGCACGTTGTAAGACGATCTCACCATGTCGGTTCTCCGGCTCCCTTCAAATGCCCATACGGATCATGCCCCGGCATATTTTGAACCCAAGGCCTAAATCCACAAGATGTATCCCACGGAGAATAACAGATTTTGTGGCCAGGTCAGAAAAAAAAAGACAGATCTTAAAGAGGAACCATGGAATGAAGAGAGAATAGGGTAGAGTACTATCCTACTTGCGATTTCGGCTGTGATATATTCCCCCGACTATAGCCGCATTAGCTCGTGTCTATTCCCCTCGTTCACACCTAGGAAACCAGCCCGGGGTGTCTGTCTGTCTGTTGTTGTTATCTTTTTCTTTTTGCCAAGATACAAGCTACTGTTTGATTTCTGAGTGTGATTACATATTTGCTCGCGCATACTGCCATCTTGACCTTTTGACACAATGTGTGTCCAACTCGAGGAACTTGTGACGAGCTCGGCGGGGAAACAAATATTTGTCGACTGATACGAACAGGTACGAAAGGAGATGGAGGAGGGGGGGGGGGTAATACATGTCAGAATCCATGTTTTCGTTGTTCAAAAAGAAGAAACTTTACTCTGGTAATTGATAAAATGATCACGCCACTTGCAGTAGCGTTGGTATTTCCGACAAACATCTTTCAAGATGCAAAGTTCAGAAACATATAGATTTGGGGAAGATGTCTCCTGATCTTCAGTCCCAGTCATTGCTATTGCTGTTGTCTGTCTCGTTCTAACGCTGCTCATTCAAAGGGATTAATATGGCAATGGTAGTAATAAGGAATTACATTAGGATATAAGGTTGGGGTGGGGATGGTAGGACAGGTGAATGAGGCTCATGCGCGTGTGTACCACGTGACTGCCTGATGAAAAGGCCAAACATTACACGTGCACTGTGTGTGTGTGTGTGTTAGTGTGTTACATCATGTCATTAATGTGTCACTCCACTCGAGTGTACGATCACGCAGTGCAAACAACTATACTGTGTAGTGTACATCAAGGCATGGCCACTTACATAAAATATTAATGCATTCCCGAATTACTTAGGGTAAATAGTCGAGCTCGTATTCGTGTCGTGTGTGAAATCAAATCGATTGCCCTACTTCGTTAGTTTCTCTCTTTCTTTTTTTTTCTTTTAATATTCTTCTCACGGATACTGTTTCTTGTGTTAGATTAAAAAAATCGTTCACCACCCCCGGGCAAGTTTAATCGGAATCAGACGAGCCATCGATTATCATATCAGGCCGCTGAAAGTGAATGATGCAGTGTTGACCTTTATGAAAAGCAGGTTAAATAGATTATGGTGTTGCCTGCCCCTGCACTGTCATGTGGACTAAAAGTTCCTGAAACAAGGTATTTCGCCTAGAGATCGATGATGTGCATTTCTTGATTGGCTTATACGTCGAAATCCACGCCACCCTGTCAAACAAACACTAACTGTATTAGCACTTCCGGCAAATATATTCCCTTACTCTTTTTTTTTTAAGAGAAAAAAATCCTAATTTCACTAAGTGTTTCTGTAGGGCCTTATTCCTATATTGCGTGGTGTTGAATGGATGAAACCAATTTGTCTCCCTAATTTAGCCCTTTCTCGGTCTGAATGGCTTTTCCCTTTTTATTTTCTCTTCCTCTTTACTAGTATTTGTGTGTGATCTCGTTAGTGAAAGTGCGTATGTGTGTGCGTGTGTGTGTGTGCATGTGTGTGTGTGTGTGTGTGTGTGTAGAACGGGTCGAATAAACTGTAATGATGATCGACAGGTTAATTGCCTACAATGTATATGCAAAAGTATTGCTTCAGGGTGAGTTTATACATGCGTTGCTTGGAATTATTATTCCTCCTACTGTTACATATTTGTATACATATATTTACATAATAAATAAGATATGTATATATATATATATATATATATATATATATATATATATATATATTTGTATATATATACGCATATATACTTGTATATATATATAGTGCCATTTTAGGTCTTAATCACATTCACTTCTGTTCGTTTTTGATCAGTGACTACCAGGAAAGGCAGCGCTGGTTGACTATCAGGTAAAGTCTGATTGACTATCAGGAAAAGTCTGATTGACTACGGGTAAGACCGTTGACTATCAGGAAAGTCTGATACAGTATTCCATCGCGGACAAGGCACAACTACTGGCTGGGATGTCTCTATGGGAGCCGGAGGTGTGAGGTTGCGTCAGTGAAAGACAAGATGAGGTGGGTCTCTGAACCGTTTATCTTCGTGATAGTAAATCGGAGCATGGCGTTGGCAATGCAAGTCCATTGAAAAGCTATCAGGGATTCATTTTTGTCTTTTTTTTAAACACTGATTTCATCCTTTCATCTTTGGTTCTTCATGGAGGGAATCAGTCCATGGATGCGTCTTTGCTACATCTAACGCGCACAGACACACTGTGCGGTTACGTATGTACCATACACTGTGGCAGCAACTACCAGACTAGACGCATTCCATCACAAGCAGGTTAGTTTTGAAATCCGTCCGACCAGGAGCAGACGTATACCCTTGTGTGTATGTCTGCTTCAGAAACGGATTTTAATCTAACATCACATCGCATCCTCGTCGCTGATGAAGAATGTGATGACTAACCTGTTTGATGTCTTGTTTCTATATCATGAAATCAATCAAGTGAAATTACAAGCAGATACATTTAACATATTATATTTTACACGTAGGGGACTGCCAGGTCTGGGAATGCACTCGTGAATTTCTCTTAAGTCTTGCAATCATTATGGCTTTATATTTTTTTCGATATTCTTTCATTTACATAAGGGTATAAAACAATTATGTATATGCAATAAAACATTCATTTATATGCAACCCTTACATGTAATAACTTTTACTTAAATAACCCACGAATTTTTGTGACCCATAAATCTTTAAGACACTGGGTCTCTGAACCGTTTATCTCCGTGATAGTAAATCGGAGCATGGCGTTGGCAATGCAAGTCCATTGAAAAGCTATCAGGGATTCATTTTTGTCTTTTTTTTTAACACTGATTTCATCCTTTCATCTTTGGTTCTTCATGGAGGGAATCAGTCCATGGATGCGTCTTTGCTACACCTAACGCGCACAGACACACTGTGCGGTTACGTATGTACCATACACTGTGGCAGCAACTACCAGACTAGACGCATTCCATCACAAGCAGGTTAGTTTTGAAATCCGTCCGACCAGGAGCAGACGTATACCCTTGTGTGTATGTCTGCTTCAATCTTCAAAAAGGGGAACAAACAGGAGAGCAAGAACTATAGACCAGTGAGCCTTACATGCGTTGTATGCAAGATTTTTGAGTGCATGGTGAGAAAACAAATAATGGAACATCTGTTAACAAATGAGATGCTGTCTGTACATCAACATGGATTTATTGCTGGTCGTTCCTGCACCACTCAGTTGTTGGAAGTACTTAATGACTGGACACATGTACTGGAAGATGGAGGTAATATTGATGCCATTTACATGGACTTTATGAAAGCATTTGACTCTGTACCGCATCTCCGACTACTGCAGAAAGTTGAATCCTTTGGTATCCATGAACAGGCCCTGCGGTGGATCAGAGCATTCCTAGTTGGAAGAAGACAACGAGTAGTAGTAAATGGTCAGCAGTCGGAATGGTCATCAGTACACAGTGGAATTCCACAGGGAAGCGTACTCGGGCCACTGTTGTTCCTGATGTATATTAATGACCTTCCCAATACTATTGAGTCTGGAATCAAGCTTTTTGCAGACGACACTAAACTTTATGCTCGAAGTGACACCTTGGAAGATTCTCAGAAATTGCAACTTGATTTGAATAAGATGCAGAAATGGGCAGAGGAATGGCAGCTTAGATTCCATCCCGACAAGTGCACGATGTTGAAGATAGGCAGATCACCCTCAAGTCATGAATATTGCATGAAAAGTGGCAGTGAAACAGTAACCCTGAAAGAATCGGAAGTGGAAAGAGACCTCGAAGTGCTTGTAGATTCTAAGCTCTCCTTCAAAGATCACATCTCCCAGGCTGTGTCCAAGTCCAACAAACTACTAGGGGTAATACGAAGAGCTTTCACAAACATTGATGAGGACACCTTCAAACTTCTGTACAGAGGACTTGTGAGGCCCGTCTTAGAGTATGGACAAGCAGCATGGTCACCGTACAGGATTGGTGAACAGAGGAGACTTGAAAATGTCGAGCGTAGGGCCACAAAGATGGTACCAAGCTTGAAGGACATACCCTACAAAAGCCGGTTAAGACGCCTCAAATTACCAACGCTTATCCATCGCAGAAGGAGAGGTGATATGATTGATGTCTACAAATATGTCCATGGCTTATATAACACTGACACTGACCTGCTACATCTCAATAATGAAGACAGAACACGTGGTCACACTCTGAAGCTGAAGAAGACATTCGCTCACCTTGATGTTAGAAAGTTCTTCTTCTCAAATAGAGTGGTGGAATCATGGAATAAGCTACCAGAAGATGTAGTCAGTGCCCCATCTGTGAACTCCTTCAAAAACAGACTAGACAACTACTGGAAAGAATTGCCATCTGTTTATGACCCTGAAGGATACTAACAGATGTCCTAAATCCTCCCTCTCCACACACACACCTTGCCATAGAACCACTCGTAATTGAAAGATTGATTCAAATGACTACCAATCGATCGATGAACAGGCCCGGACCTACTACTAGCATCGATGGATTAAAGTAAAGAAAGTAAGTAAGTAAGTAAGACATCATCGATCTGATTTATGGAATGCTAACCCTGATCATCTGAAGCACTGACATCTTTTAAAACCTTCTAAAAGAAAATCAAAGTACATAATGGCAGATAAAAATTGTCCTTGAATGAATATGAATCAACATATTTATACAAAAATATATTGAAATATAGGGTAGCATTGGAAATTACAACAGATTTGTGTGGTTACGTTAAGTTATGGTCTCTTTAAGCAAATTCACGTTATCCTTTGTTTGGGTTTGTTTGTTTTTTTCACCAAAGTGAAAGAAATGCCGGCGATTGGTGATTCCCCCATTCCACCCCTCCCCCCCCCCCCCCCACTTGCACCTTTTCACTCCTTTTTTTGGTGAGTAAATCTTAGAGAGGATAGTTTTTTAGTCGTTCTGTCAGGAAAGGGCTGCCATCTCGTGAAACGTCATTACGTATGTTTATTGTGAAGGCCCTTGCAAGATGGAACAAGCCCAGAGAGTGAAAATGCAACAATTTACTGTATTTTGCTTCAAAAATGATTTATCAATTGTGTTTGAATATTATTGATCTCAATAGAACATGTTATGTTTAATACCAAAATTGGTGTCATTGCATTTTCATTTTTGTCCATGGATTTCTTGAAGAAAAGTTACAGAATATGTATACAATTAACACACACACACACACACACACACAAATATATACTATATACATATATATAAGTCTACGTTTATAATTTGATAAATCTATTAACAAATGTAAACATATAATTAACTAAGGAAACGCATACGTTAACATCTTCATGTAAATGCGTAAAAAGCATATACAGTAAAGGGAAGAATACACTGAAGTGAACTAAACCAGTGACGTTGAATCCATGCCAATTTACTTTATGATATCTTAGAGGTTACAGTTTAACCAACAGGTATAACACGGAGATCCCTCCCCGCCTCCCTTCCAGCGCAGCACTAGCAAGGTCTGTATTGATTAACGTACGTGTACTTCTGAGTGTTTGTTTGCATGGGGAAACGCAACGTGGTACATTGCCAAGAGAAAGGGGGATGGGTGCTGGGGAGATGGACCGGGATAGAGCTTTTTAATTTCTGTGCTGTATTCTATACAGTTGTGATGATTTCGATGGATGCAGGCTTATAGTTGTTGAATTACCCATTTTAAAGAATTGCTTATATTGTATTCATCAAATTGATATAATTTTATATATTTTCAGCTCTTCTTATTTTGGGTGATAGATTGAATCCAAACGACAGTTTACCATCATCTACCTTGGCAGTTGTGTCTGTCTGTCTGTCTGTCTGTCTGTCTCCCCCTCCCTTTCCTTATCATTTCTTTCTGTTTGTCAGGTGAAACTACTGGAAACTGCTGGGTCTTTCTTGCGTAAGATTGCACCGGGGTTGCCTGGAAACGATAAATCGCCATGTTGCCGCTTCGCTGCGATTCGTTTGGTCGCTTTCTATTTATTTTTTTTCAAATGTAGAGGCCAAAATGTATTCGTGCCCGGTAAACTGAACAAATATTTACCGTTTCAATTTCATCTCAGAATGGGGGAACAATTTCGTTGATCTCTCCTATCTTCAATAGAGACGAGGTCATGAAGTACATGTTTTTAATATTCGAAAGCTAAATTGCACAACTGCGAAGATAAATACAATATTTCGACGGAAATTGCTCACTTCCGCTCGTGCTATTAAAGTGGCGACGCCCTATTAATATCATATGCAGGGTTATATTTCAGTCAGTAATGAGAATTTCATATGAAGACATGATATGCCTTTTTGTCTGTCACACGCATTTTTTATTCTATTTTTTTTTTGCTCTCCCCCTTTCCTCTTTCCTTACTCTCCTTCTCACTTTCTTGTCATTCCTGTTAAGCTTTTCACCCATTTTCTCAGATCATATGCTTTCGCTGGGCAATCTGCAGTTCAAGGTGTCATCCTCTGCAGATGATTATACCTTTGGCGATATATACCAATGGTTTTCAACAGACAACGCTCACGTTATACATGAATGTTCAATAAGAATAATGGAGCTGATGATTCAGTGCTTGCAAACTGACATACGACGGTCAGAACTAGACATGTTTTGCTTAAATCATAAAGATTTAATGATAAAACCGTAGGATTTGAATAGAGCAAAAAGGATGAAACAAGAAAGAAAGATTAATCAATGACGTTTTCAACGTCACAATTTCGCGTGAAAATGATGAATATCCTGCTCCACATGAATGAATCCAGGGTAGATTAAACACAAGAAAAACAAAGGATAAATTAATGCGAATGAAAATTTCCATCTGGCAGAGGTTAAATAATGGAGGCACAAACAAGAACTTAACGAATTTGAACACTAAGTTAACGTGCTTCAGGAATAGCTATACTCATGAAATGATAAGGTTTCGAATGCAAATGCGAAATGTTAAGGCATCAAATCCAGACATGGAATGAAACACCATCCTTTTATTATGATATTAGCAAGACCAAATCATATCCGAACTTGGTTTCTGTTGGAGAACCTCTATTGGTAGACTTAAACCGAAGCCAGTTGCGCCGAAATGAAGTACTATCTACGGTAGATATGGACATATTCCAATACGTCATGAACTCTATTACGTAGATTGCATCTTTCTCATGACACAGAAAACAGGTATCAGTAATCCCCGGCAGTCAACTAACAGTTTACGCAAAAGCTCAAACATAGCAAAAAACAAGGCAAAACAAAACAAAACAAAACAAAACAAAAATCTGACAGGAAATGGTTACATAGCGTGTCATTCGAGTGGAACATTGTCCCTCTTCAGTATCCGAAAAGCAAGAAGATTTGTCCTTACATTCAAATTCCATCGCGCAGCTGCACTATGCTGCATACATGTATATCTATATACACGTATATTCATGATATCATCAGTGTGTGTGTGTTCCTATACAGGGTCGCCCAGATTGAATGGAACACCTAAGATCTTTAATTTCAGCAATATTGTTTCAAATATGTCATTATTTTGCCTACTGTTAGAAAGGCCATTCTTTTTCCAATAGAATGACACCAAGTTCTTTAATTTTGGTTAATGTGTTATGATTTTAGGACCATTAATTTTTTGTGAACCCTCGCAATTTTCAAAATGTGATCATTTTGCACTCTCAGAGATACCGAAACCAAAGAAAATTCGGATTGCCATAGAGCCAGTAGCATTCACAATGATATTCACAATGACATTCACATTATTCACAATAATAACGAACAATAACAATTACACCTTCCGCCCCACATTCCAGATATTGTGAAAACTAAAAATCTTAGGTGTTCCGTTCTATCTGGGCCACCCGTATAGTACGAAACATAGGACAAAAACTGATAATAAAAATCAAAGCATGTTACAGGAAGAATAACTGATAGTTTGAAATTGATTATTAATTATCTTAAAGAAATGCAATATTTGTGTGATTGATCAGTATGCTCCAAGACGATATTGCGCAGCTTACTCTCAACCCTCCAAGGGGCTAGGACTTACACACAAATCAGCTAAATCTTTGCATCCATCAAATTGAAGAATGTACAGTTATCCCGCACGCACAGATCCTCAATTTACCCAATCTAAATTGCTGAGCTAAATTTCACTCCCTCGCTTTCGGGTTTCTTTGTACTTACAAAGTCTTTATGTATTTCACTCCCACTCCCCACACCGTGAAATTGAGTATTTTGTTTCACTTTTCTATCAATATCGGAACTCATTTTCTCCACAGCTTCAAATTACCCAACCTGGGTCTATGTTCATTCCGCCTTTGAACATCAGAAAGAAAGCAGACTACTGTTGTTGTTTTTGTCCATATGTTATTATGCACATGCCTATCACATGATCAACTCGTGCAACATCACGGGTGATGCAAACGTCACACTTGGTGATAAAACTTGAATTGAATTTTATTCAGGTAAATCAGAATTTATTTCAAGTTGTTGTTGTTTCAGCCTCGCTACCAGGAATTTTCTTGGAAAATAAACGCGGATATTAATCCCTCAAAAATTAATTTGTCTTGTCATTTTTCCCTACCTCATATAGATCTAATGGACGCACTATGAAACAATGTGCACGAGATCACTTTTATCCCTCTTAATAGGACAAACTTCTTAAAATTCTAATGACATCGTATAGAAACATGAAAGAGTTATCTTAACTTTATACTGACGTTGGATGAGCTTGGCAATGTTGCGTCGTTTCATTCCTTTGGTTTGAACAGGATGGTCCACGAGGGGTTTCAGCATGTCGCAGCTGTAACATGCTCAAATTCTTTTGCAACATCCTCGAAAGCTAGCAACATGGTATGCAGCATCCTGAAGAATTTGCAACAAGCTCAAAACGAAATGTATTCAAACATGTGCAAAACATTTGCAAAACATTCAAAAACATCAAACCATCTGGTACTTAGATATTCGTGTGCAAAACATGAGTAAGAACATTGGACGTAAGCAGCACAAAGAGAGATAAGCTGCAAAACATTGCATACTACGTGTTCATGATGTGCTCTCCGTGCACATACAATTTCTGCAATATTCTCACATTCTGAGCTTGCAATATGCTCAAATTTCAAGTTGTGGATCACCCCGGTTCGAATATAGGTAAATAATAAACAAGGCACATTTGTTTCTCTTTATTTTCAGACAAAGTACTTTCTTAGTCTGTCACCTCTCTGATTTGAGGGTGGTCGGTCAGTGACTTCGGAAGCGGCAACAAGTCTTGATCGGAGGCCAGTTGAATGTGATAAGTCTGTCACGGGCTGACGGTATAGGAGGGTTGGGAGGAGGAAGGTTGGTAGATGCAATGAGGAATTATGTCCGGAGGCCAAAAGAAAAAATCGTTCCCTCAGTCTTATTCGGACTGATTTACTTTTGTAGAAAAATGGGAATTGGGGGTTGGAAAGGATGAGGTGATATGAGGATGTCTCGGAGAATCATTTCATACATCAGACAGACATTCACACGAAGGAAATAGTGTTTTCACACACCTCTGCCCAACAGCTAAAGCAAATTATGCAACTCACACACACACACACACACATACACACACACCCTCACACACACGCGTACACACACACACACAGACACACAGACACACACACAGAAATTGTGTGTAATATACACCAGCAAACAAAATTCAAACTGTCTGCTGTGTTTCGCGTTATACTCTGATCGCCATTGATTCGAAGCCGGAATCCCCGCTCTTGCGATCATGACACCACCGTATGAATATCTAGACCATTTCTATTACGTTCAAAACAGATTGTTCTTGAAATCATACATTTTATAGCGATTTAACATGATTGCGATAATCAATTGAGTTCTATCGATAAGGAAATGCTAGCTTCTCTGGAAGTTTAATCACAGTGGACAATGATACTGACATCTTTTATCATTACTGCCATCTCATTCCAGCAATGGCCACACCAATTGATGATAAACAAAAAGAATGACTGCCGAACTGGACTACTAGGGTAAAGGACTGGTCTTATCTTCAGTCACGGCTCTCTTAGATCGAAGCACAAGTGCGGTGGCAGCTACTGGCAATGCGGGTGTGATGTAAGGGCGATATGGGGGAGGGAGATCTGGTATATCCGCTGGGAATAATGTAGGTTTTTAAAGGCTTATCAAGCTGTATCAATCGTTGTTACTTTCCATATCAACGGATTACTTTTGCCAATCTCTGCTGAAGTTACCCCTTTTAGAGGAATTACTTGTAGGTGCCAATCGTCTGAGTAGATTTCAAAAGGATTTCAGAGTCGACTTTGTACTAGACAAAAGTGTTACTAAGTCGAAAAAAAAGTACCCGATTGGATATGATCATGTATCAATATTACTTGTTCAGTCAAAATTCATGTAAATTGAAAATTTTCTTTCCAGTCCTTTTGGATTTGGCTTAATCGCGGTTGACTGTATTTTATACAAATCCTCTTTTTTTACATCAGGGTTTGAGGTGTTATGTATGAATTGCGTCCTCTTTCTTGTAAATATTATCAAAGTTGAAGCATGGATTAAGCTTATAAATAACGTCTTCAAGGTTTGTTATAGACATATCGTTATATTAGTGTCTCAGTTTTGAATAATTCCATTTTTTTCGTTGCATTGAAACAGAAAGGTTAAAGGAGACTATAGTCATCCGGATGATTTTCAGACTTTTACATTTGAACAACTATAAATCAGTTATAATGAGTACAGAGTCTCACAATTTATAGTGATGGGGATGAGGAATAAGAATGTTTCCAAATTTATAACAAATTGCAATGAACAAGGAAGAATAAGAATGCATGAGTTGGGGCTGAAGGAAGCAGAACAAAAGAAGAAGACATGCATAGATTCTACACAGGTGAGAACTAGTTAACCAAGCGGTATTGTAATGGAATTACACTGCTACATTTCTGAAATATGTGAGGCACCTATGTCATCAACACTATTCAGCGTAATTTGTTTAAGATTTTTCAGAGTATTGGTTTCTCAGCTCAAGAACCAAAAAAAATTCCACAAATCTATACATGGAGCGGTCTATTTTTGTACTACATGTTGCGAAATTATGACAATCGCCTGGAATGCCCCTTTAAATATGGCGTTGATGTTGCTCAGCGAGTTGTGCATCTACGATGTATTTAAATGGCATGGCAGGTGTGAATCCCAGTCAGTTCTGTTGGGAAATGCTGTGTGTTATCATGGAGACCCTCGAATAAGAGGCAAAGGCACTCTCAGTCCCTTGGCTATAGGACAAACGGAGGCCGCGTGTGTGAGAGAGTCACAACCCATGCACGTAAACGACCCCGCTTCATTTATGCATCGCAAAGAGCAGGATGCTGACCGGGTGAGGGGGTCCATTTCACATACCCACAACAAAAAATTGGCCATTGATCAGATAATGCCTCCTGTTTCGCCCCAACAAACGGTATCAATGAGGCATATTGTTGTTGTTGTTGTTGTTCAGGCATATTGTGCCATACGAAAAAGAGGAAGGAAAAAGGGGGGAGAAGCTTCTCTGGTATTTCCACATAGTCAGGTATAGAAAGTTGTTAATGAGTGTTTCAGTTTGGAGTTTTTATCGTATATATACATTGTATATATATATATATATATATATATATATATATATCCTTTGTGTGGGTGTGCATACAACAATTATTATTGCTCATTGTATGTCATATCTTGAAGATCCGAATAACAGAGCAATTAGGGAGGTTTTTTTTTAACATGCCTTTTTTACCCCTCAATTCCCATCAATATTTTCGTTGTTCAATATTTCCTATTAGGTATCTACCAATTACAGTCCCTCAGAATTCAAACCGATCTTTCTAACTGCTCATTTTGAAAATAATAATTCGTAATTGACTGACAGCAGACTTACGATATCTCCTGATCACCAACTGAGCACGGGAAGGAACCCTTTTCTGCATACTTCGACTGATTATTGCATCTTGATAGTCAGATAAGAGATCGATATGACATCAATGAGGTCTTCCCTGGGAATTCCTGGGGACGCCAGGCCTCGAGTAAACTCATTCTAGCTGATTTTGTCGATATCGCCTCTTTTGCATCTTCACCACTTTTTGCGATTGCCCCAGTATGGGGTATAGAGGCTTGCAAATTGAACACTTTACCGCGTTCTTTTTTTTTCTTCGGGCTAGGGATTAAAGGAGAAGTTGCGATAAAGGTTGTCTAATCCTCTCCGAAGGTCAGTAGACCTGCGGCGTCTAATCGTCGATTTCTTGCGCCCTACCTCGCTTTAATTGATAGGATGCGTGACCAGGCTGCCGTGAAGCCCTCCAGCGAGGCGAATAAAGTGAGCAAAACAGAGCAAATCACTCCCTCTGTCCACTGTTGCCTTGACTAAATTTTAAGGAGAGATCGCGCGGCGCATCAGAGTTAATACAAAACTGGGCATCTTTCCGCCACAGTTGCAGCAAGGATAAGCAAATCGCAGGGAATTTCGCCAGCTATCTCGTACGAGCCTTATGATACGGGAAGGTGTCTTATCAATTTCCTGTCGTTCCAATACAGAGAGCAAATAGATCAAAACTGTTAACAATGAGACACTAAGTAGTAAGATGGTTAGACGCACAGTTTTCCCATAACAATTATCACAGTTGCATTATCACACTATAAATTTCTCAGAATTGAATGGGGTTGCTTTCGTTTAGGCGTCACTGTGATGTCAGCTCATGTGACCAGATATCGCAAAATACTGCCGAAAGAAACCAAACATCAACTTTCTAGTACTTTTGTTCCTGAGCATTCTAGATTCAAACCCTTTGAAAGGATATATGATTTGTCCCATTCCATTTCCCCAACCGCAAAATTAAATAGAATGACAGTCTCAATGTACAAACGGTTTTGAGAAAAACAGCATTGTACCGCGGAGAGAGAGAAAAAAATCTCGATTAAAACCACAACAAAACCTTCTAGTTTCAAATCATCTTATCATCCGGGTTGCCCCGGCTTTCATTTTTGCAACTCTATCGGCAAAACATATTCTGCAGAATTCGACGCTCTTTCTGTATGAGTTTTTTTTTTGTTGTTGAAAAGTTGAAAAGATTGCATTTTTGGGGTATGATGTTGGCAGTCGTATACACCTCCTGCAAAAGTTACAACATTTTGCATGGTTAAAGAGTAATGTCATCCAACGACCTGTATGAAAACTTACAGTAATACACCTCAGAGAGAAAAAGAAAAGAAAAGAAAAGAAAAATTGACCCCATGTTACTCGAGAACTGCCATTGAAATTTTTCGTGGGGTCCGAATAAATTCATTGAAAATCTTTGCTATTATTTCCCCCTCCATAGAAATTCGCTGATTTATCATTATGAGACAAAGTCCTAATCACCTACTTGGACTATATACAGAGTACTTCCGTTGTAACAAGGTGCACAGTTATAACGAAATTCCGTATACAACGAAACAAAGGGCTGCGATATTATCCTCTCCATGGTTTTTATTTTTTGCTTGTTCGGTTATAACGAAATTTCGATATAACGAAGGAAAATTGCTGGTCCCGAGGACTTTGTTATAACCGGTGTCCAGTGTACCAGCTTATGAAAGGGATCTTTCAGGGCTGCGATAGGAACACATGAACTTGTGAAGTTATGTTCAACACTGTATGATACACGTGCTGGACGAAACAAAGATGTTTGGAGCACAGATAAGAGGCGTTTTTGTTTTTGCTTGTTTACCATAAAATCTCAACACTCTAAAGGAGAGTTTTTAAGCGTGTAACTTTTTTTTTTCAAATAGAATCGGTGGGATCAGAGCATCATATCAATGAAAGTTTGAACAGCGCGTATGGAAACACAACATGACAGGTATATGCTGTGACAGGTCCATTGAATGTGGGGTCCTATAACCTCATTCGTCTTCGTTTGAGCATGACACTAAAAGAAATTATGTCTGAGGAGAATAATGTCAACTTGTGAGTAAAGTACGGAGAGTAATCACACTGTCACGTCACCAGCCAACCGTTTTACATATTAAGTCATCGAATCGAGTTGGTCGAGTGTTCATTATATGTTGCATTATGTAGTACATTGTGTATAACACGATTTGCGATAGGCCGCATTGGTACCACGTGACATTCATAGTTCACGCTTGTGAACTAAGGGGTTATTTTATTCGCAAGGGGGAAACGCGTGTTAAACACACAAGTACGGCATAAACCAATGTTATCAATGAAATCTTATTTTATGTCAAAAAAGTTCATGCTCTTTCATGCACCATGCTATACCTCCAAATGCATAATAAGCTCTTGTGCAATTCTCTTCACTTCGGCCAAACTGCACTTGGACTAATTTTGCATTTCGAGCATATAATCTGATGTAGTGCATTCAAGATCATATAATATTTTTACAATATTGAATGCTGGATCTCCATTTTCTAGAGTCTTTCTCTGTCAGGGATGACACTCACACAATCGACAGAACTGAAGTCTTTGTAAAACTTTTGCGCATTCATAAATGTGTGAGTTCAAACTATTAAAACAAGAGAAGGGTATAATCATATTGCGTATACTTAAGTTGGTGTGAATATGTCTGTGTGTGAGGGGTTTGTACGTATGTTTGTGTTAATATGTGTGTCTGTCTGTGTGTGTTTATGTCCTAGATTGGAACAGCCCCTTAAAAAGAAAAAGAGTTTAATAGAACACAGTTCCGAACACATTTCAACTGTCTCTCGAGACGACCTGCTTGGCTTTTTCCGCCCCTTCCTCGCAGTGACATGCGACCGCTAGCCGCTTGCAGGTGCCCATAATGACGGCATCATGTTGGGGGCAAAATTCAAATCAAATCGAATCTGGTCACCAGGGAATCCAAGTAATGATTACACTGATTGTCACGGGTATTGGGAGCTTGCCTCCGCCCAATTGTCATGATTGTAGTTTGGTATTAGTCTCCACTATCTTATTCTATACGTTTTTAGAGTTGAAAGCAGTTTAGCCCTACGCGAGCCCCTCTATGCAATCGACCAATTTTCCTTGTTGAATTCCTGTGTCCTCCGCTAGAGGGCACAGTTTATTTCTCATATCGAGCTTAGTCCCCCCCCCCCCCCCCCTCACCTGCAATTATACCTTTGCCTATTTTCATTTCTGTGTCAGGGAGCCAGTGCATTTATTACAAAGTAACGTGGAGAGTGTCCGTCGTAAATTACAAAGAAACGACATTGCATATTATTGGTGTTGTTTGCTACTCACGCAAAATTCAATTTCAATTCAATTCAAATAGGTTCAAATCAAATGGCAAGACATGCCTTGTCGTAGATGGGGAGGGGGGGGGCAAGAAAACAGCAGTAAGAGATACTTGGAAGTATGGGTAATAATCCGTTAATCAATCTCCTATACGTAGAAAAATATATATATATATATTTCAATTGCCACCAATTAATGGATTGAGAGGAAAGTGGAATTTTGCTTCCCTTATACACTTAACTGTCAGACTGATATCTTATTAAGTTTCTTTCTTCTTCTCCTTCTTCCAAGGACAAAAATTAAATAAACAAAGGGTAAGATCCTCTGTACTTCTACTAAACAGTTCAGTGTTTTCATATCCTCGCACACTGGATGGAAGTCGGAGTTCTTGAATGGCTGGAATAACATCTTTCCTTGATGCGTGCCGATGATATAAGGAAGATCATTGTTATAACGAATAACGCCGCTGTTAACATATATTTCGTGTTAAGGCAGTGTCTAACAAGGTTTGGGAATTCCGGAGGATCCCAACTATAACCTCCTTCCCATGAAATAGTGCTTACCACAAGTTTAAATTGTATCATTACTCCCTGCTCAGTTCTGAAGATCTTCACTTGTTCAATAAACAATGAATTATACTAATTTTGTTTTACACCAGTACAATTGATTGAGCCATGCGAGAAAGTGTACTAATATCCTGTTATAATCGTAATATTCTGCCTGGGGCTCGGAAAACAGGTTCGAAATGAAGTAAAAGGTGGAAACGCAGTTATGAATTTATCCAAACACTCGTGACAAATGAAAACATCTTTCATGTGTACCCTCTTCAGTTTCGATCAAAAACAACTTGTATCTGCCCAAGTATACTGCAAATATTGGCAAGAAAGTACTTTGGAAGCCAGTTTATAGCTAGTGTTTTCTTTCCCCCTTTATTTCATCGGTGAAAAACAACTCAACCGCTTTTCAGCTGTCCATTCCTGTTTCAAGACGTTTCCTTTCATCAAGTGTATCATGTATGAACTTTAAAGACAATTTCTCAAGGAAAAAAAAAAATTAACATGAACACTATTTATAACGACATGAGTGCAGCACGACCGCGAAGAGCCAACGCAGAGAAATGGATCATTCTGCAGGACGACCGACAATCAGGAGGGGGGTTACGAGTGAGAAAAATAGGAAGGATAGCAGGGGAATCTATTGGTAAATGACCTTCTCTCATCTTTTTCTTCTTTTCTTTTAGTTCTCATTCTTCTCAACCCGACCTCAATTACGAAAGGTGACTCTCCGAAATATTCGACAAGGAAGAGATTCTACTTTCTTGTGTACCTTATAACATTTTTTTTTGTCGACTACAGTACCCTTATTTTTGAAAGAACATGTCTACTGACAAACGAGGTCAAACGAACAGAAGCTGAAAAAAAAAACCTCCTCAGTGATTGCATTAACATAATTATGTTCTATATTGAAGTTGACATTAAATCATTCACTGTAGACGAGTTTGGAGATCCACTAGCCTGTGATTTTTTAATGGCATTCATTATTCAGTATATCATCGACGATCTCTTGAGATTATGTAACATCCTCTGACTATTAAGGTAATATGTCCCCGGGCATGGTTTGATATATTGCATGCTAGCTTTCAGATCACGTCCGATATCATTGGCACATTGCATGTCATAATAGGAGACATATTTTGTTCAGAATCATTAATTCTCGTGATTGAGATATATTGCTGCTTCTATTCTGTACTCTGATTAGGAGAAAAAATACATCCTTACTTATTGTAAAGGAATTAGTGAACGTGAGATTAAAATTAATCTTACGACTTTCGTTTCAGTAGGCTTCTCAGCCAGTACAGCATCGAACATTTTAAATGGCGATACATTTTTTTTTGGGGGGGGGGGGGTGGGGGCGGTGGTGGTGGTGGCTGTAGCTCGTTCGCGTCAGCCAGTAATTACCATCTAATTTCATTCAGTCAGTAGATATAAAAGCCATAATTACGAGGTAATATCATTATGATTACGTCACACTTGAAAGTTGTATGAGACAATAATGCCGGAAATGCACACATTATGCAAGCAACCTTGAAGCTTGTCGCTGGATTGTCGGTAAGCCTTCCCAGTATAGGAAAAAAAAAACATCGTATCGCTCTATCAACCGGTTATTATCTTTAAAGCTTCTCCTGTTGGGATGGGACAGATCAAACTTTAACCGTGATCAATGTTCTCGCGATTAGTAAAGTGCGCGGGGGAAATCAAAAACCGAATCCGCCATTAATGGACTGGCAGCACCGTGGTGATTAGAATTGTTTTGCCCTTTGGCGTCACCTGTTGAGAGAAGGAGCACACATGCACATGAAAGCAGCCCGCTGGGCCAAGGGGCTGCCAAGGTGTGGTGGCGCACCGACGGATCGCAAAGAACGCTTAAAGTGAAAAATCCACTTTCAGCCGGCTGTAATTTAGTGAAGTAAAGCCCAACAATCAAAAACAATCCTACCAGAAAGAGTAAACCTTAAAATCCGGAAAAGAAGAATACGGACGTGATAGAACTTTAAAGCTTAACGGTTTTTGAGAAACATGTGGTATTGGACACAATCATTTCTCTAAATAAGATATAGGCCATAATATTATCATTGCAAATCTCTCCCACTTAGTCTATGTAAACAAAATTAAAGCGTTGCTCTTTTTGTCACTTATGCATCAAGTATACGTGACAAAATGAGAACATCCTTTAAAAGGATAAACTCAAAACAATTCTCTCCCTTTTACGGGGTCTTTACTCCTTAACAACAGTTGAACAATTGAATGTGAATAACTTAATGGCGTCTGGAACGCTTGCCAAGAAAAATCAAACGATGGTGAAGAAGATTTGTGCGTAGGCGATTTGGAGGCTTGTGGGGCCATGGCACCGCGCCACTTCACCTAATTTTCATCTGCACTGATGTCCGTATTGGCGAAAACACGTGAAATAATAAATTCTATATCTATCCTATTTCATTTTCTGACTTAAACGCAACTTCCTTTGGTTTGCTTGCATGATTTCACTTTAATTACTGAAGGCAACATTAAAAATGTAATAAATATATATTTCTTTGCTTTCCTTTTGTTAGTTTCAAATGTCAAGTTTGAGGGTTTCTCGCTGATGCTGCAATACGCAAGCCGTTTTCACTGGCATTGGCTGGGAAAGCAATAAATATTCATCTCTTGAGATTTTGTAGGGAACTTGGGATAACACGCAACGCGTTGCTTTCGAAAGTACGTTACTTGTTGCTCTCTAAAGTTATGTTTCGCTTATTTCGATTATGTTTGATTTGTATACGTGCATGCCTAGGGTTTCTTACGATTGCCCACATCCCCCCCCCCCCCCCCGTGTCATCATTGTTGGGTTCTTTTTTTTAATCAAATAATAACAATGACTATTCCAATGATTACTTCTAAGTTTTCGACATACCACGCTATGTTGTGTGCCTTTATTTCAAATGTCTCTTTTTGTCTTGTGGAAAGGGCTAGTCTTTCGTGATAAATACTGAATACACATAATCGAATTGAAATGAATTTAATCTATTCTATCTTCTTCAACAAAAGGCATCTTTTCTACAGACATGTATAACAAAATGTTACGCAAACGACAGACAAATTGAAACTGAAGCATTAGAAAAATGAAATAATAGAGATGAGAAAATAAGTTAATAAACTGTGATGGAAGTTGTTGCGTCGACTTGAAAAACTGCAAAGGACCAAGAAGAGAGAGAGGAAAAAATAGAGTGGAGACAGAAAACCCTTTGACCCACCTGTCTCTTTTTACGTAATCTCTGTCGGCGGGTTGGTAGCCATTTGTCTGGTATCTAGTACTGTATTCGCCCGTATGAGACATGTCACTTTTCTTTCCGACCATCTGAAGTCCCCGTGACGGGTCGCGGCATAGTGTCATCCTAAGTGGGACAGTAGCAGCCAGCCGGAAAAGAGCACCCCTTGGTCGAGCGGCAGCACGCCGCCTGGCCCCGAACGAGGAGGCAGCATGCGGCAATCACTAGTACCACGATGCTGCATAACCTACCGAGCCGCATCTTTTAACCCCTCAGCGACGAAAGGAAAAAAAAAGTAATAAAGGCCCAGTCCCCAAGTAATAGTTTGGTCGGCAGCAGTGGTGGCGGAGTTGGTGCTGAGACGCAGTCGATTATAGGAGCAGGAGCCCGGTGTCGGCGAAAAGGCGGCTCTGCCCTGATGTTTCACCTGCTTTGTTCGTATGTCCTAGTTTGCAATATTCACGCACACCTGTGTCAAGAAACGGAGAAATATATTTCGTTCATTTGTGCCACATTACTTATCTGTTCTGTCTCCTATTCCAGATGAGCACCATCCTCCATGAAGCAATGTCTATGTTCACAAAGTAGTGATTATTAGTGTGTGTGGCGCTCAACCGACCGGCTGAGGAAAAACGTTGCGCGTGCGACGAGCACAAAAACGGCTCCTAAAATGTGTGCGACAGGTCGGGTCTGTGCGCTCCTAAATGACTGTGTGTCGCCGAAATGTGCGTGCGCACCTTAACTGTTTCCGACGCTGTTCATTCTCCACGAACTCCCCCCGCCCCCGTCAAAAACGAGGGAAGGTAATTAATTCCATTAATTATTTCGTTATTGACAGTAAACGTTATAGGTTATTTTCCCCCTGCTGCCTTCGCATTGACTCATGTGCGTGAACGTCAACGCCACGCCGTCTGATCTAACTCTGGCATATAGAAAACTGATGGTTGAAAAAGGGACAAAACAAACGAAGATGTCAACCTCATTTACATGCTTCAAAGAAAGGAATAGTAAAGAAAAAATCCGTGATGTTAAAAAGTGTTTCTTTATTTTTCTGTAGATTTGGTTTAACAAATGATAAACTGGGAGCCATCTCTCGCCTTGTTTACATGGTACAGTCGAATCGCTTTAGTTTTGTTGTTTTCTGGATTTTTTCTTTTCATTTGTATTTTCATAAATCAATGGACACAAATGACGGTTTTCTGTTTCGGCATGTGAGAAAGGGGGAGAACATCATAATGCTTGGTTTTCTGTCTTTTAATCATGCACTTCCATGTATGCAATCTCATGTGTCAAATTCATTTACATTTTCAACCCGCCGATATGCACGCACACAAATTTTATAATGCCTTAGACTGATAGAACATGCCGGTGGAATAGGGTAGATGGAAAAGCGCATAGAAAGTGGTGTTTCTTTTAAATTTGTAATGAACTCATTCACATAGTATACCCTGCTCTTTTTCCACGACGTTGGTAATAACAACACGCAAACAAACATGCACATCCCTTTGTATCTTTTCTCGTTTCATGTAGGCATTGAAATGATAATGGACAAGTGGTGATTAAATAAAACGTTCCTATCGCAGCTTTTATCAGTTCATTTATGCCACTAAACGCTCCCCCTCCCTCTCTCTTCCTATTCCCCTTCGTCGCCAAATATTACTATACAAATAGTGACTAACGGAGAGCGTGTGTGTTAGTAAACAGATTGGATCATTAGAGGCATAATACAAAATACTTATTAAAGTCTCCACCAAGTGTTAACAATTTAATCTGAAGACAGATGAAGGGCGTGTTTGTTTGTGTGTGTATTTATTTGAGAGTTAGGAATTTGGAAGCAAGATAGTAATGGTCTCTTGAAATGTTTTTTTCTTTAAAGCCTTTGACGTTTCTGCCATCTCATGCATTTGTAAGAACCATAAATTGGATGACTTGAAGTATCTGTTATTGTGTATAGTACTTTGTTCAGCTTAATTTATCTGCACATTGTAATCACTACTTTGCAAGAAACGACTTTAGAAAAGATAACATAGACAGCCTCTCCGATGTTGTACATTCCCCCTCCCTTCATACCTCTATTCATCAGTTGACATGTACGCACATTTTCTAGCAGAACACAGCGTGAGTAAAATGGACAACATTCATTTATCCATGTTTTGCACAGATGTATTGTTTTCGTATTTGAGCTCAAGGACGTCAACTTTTGCAGCGTGAGAGCAGAATTTCTGGACGACCCATCTTTTCTTAAACTTGAAAAGAATGGCATCTCAGATTGATCACCGAAAGCTACGTTAAAGTCCTTCTCCAATCACCCGAAAGGATGAAATACCAATCTTCCCGCGATTACGGGATTCTAAAAGTCAAATTACTCATCTTACAAACACTTCATTCAATTTACAATTTTACGGTTTGGTGAATTCTCCCTCCCCCTTCTCTATATCTTCTCCTCATCAATTCTCTCTATGTATGGTAAACCAAGATCCTGGAGGTAATCAATGGTCATTCAGAGATGGGACAAATATATATGAGATATATCTGAACGAGAGGTATCTTTTTGTATAGTGGGACTGAGCGTCAATGGACATTGGACAAATACGCAGAAACCGATGTTGACAGACAATCTTCAATTCCCATTTCATACCATTAAAACTGATTCTATGGCAAATAACGATTGGAGATGGACTGTGTTGTTTTGTGAATATACGAATGTCAGGGGGTGGGTAAATGCCTTGGCTAAGCTATCTATCGAAATATTTAGAGTAGGTAGATGTTTTCATTGATACCGAGTAGGAAATTACCGCGAAAACCAACATCACATTCCTCTAGAAACATTTTACAACAACGCGATGGTTGATGCCGTTTATGGAACGCCGAATCTAGCTTCACATATCTATATGAGATTCACTAATCCGTTCTCCTGGCTGTAATCAGAAAAGATCAACAATGATCGTCGTTGTTTTAAGAATACTAACTTTCTCTAACAACCCTCTGTATGCCCCTCAAGGCATAAATCGTGGTAGGTAAATGTTTTCTAACCAACTATAGAGTTAAATCCTGATGTTATTACATCTAAATCAAACGCCGATGTTTGCGGCAAAAATAACACCGCTTTATTCAAAGATCTCTCCTCATGTCCTCAAAGCAAAAACGCACTCAATTATAGCGCATATCTTCCCGAAATAACTTTCCAATGGGATAAGAACGATCCTCAAATAATGTACTGATAACATTGATGTGACGAATATTTGAACAAAATGAGCCTAATCAGAAAACATTTTCCAATTGTTCTTTTTATTCTACAACGAAAGAGTCATTGGCTGTAGATCTTAAGGTCGTCTGAATTTTAGCACCAGCAACCCATAGTTCGTTATGTGTATGATGGAACAAAAAGTCAGGTATTAATAAAATGATTGGAATTCCTCTTGAGACAAGGTTTAAAAGTAATTGACAATTCTGAGCTTGCGTAACCTTTTCTTTTAATGGAAATGTCATATCACGTCAATCACTGTAAGTTTGCGGTGATCGTTTTGTAGCCATTCTTCCTATTAGAAAAAGGAGGAGGTGGAGGAGGAGGAGGGACATTTAGCCCCTTGGTAGCAAGAGTACAATTTGTGAACAAGATTGTGTAATGCCACGGTCTGACAGTCTGACGGCACTGTACGAGAGATTTTTTTTTTCAGTGTCGGTGACGTCATTTCAACGTGAGCCATTTTTTATTTGTGTTGGAGGACAGGACAAGGAAATCCGTTCCCTGCTGTGTCAATCAGCGTCCCTGTTCTGGCATGACGGAAGGATTTCTTTTTTCTTTTTTCCAAAAGCCACCCGAATTGGACGCAAAAACAATTTTGTCATTGGATTCGCTTTATTTCCTCTAAGGACTCTCTGGTTGTGTGTGTGTGTGTGTGTGTGTGTGTGTGTGTGTGTGTGTGTGTGTGTGTGTGTGTGCGTGCGTGTGTGTGGGTGTGTGTGTGTGTGTTTAAGTCCTCCTCCAAAGTGTCGGAATTGAATTGCTCGTACTTTGTAATCTAAATACAAATAGCTCTTGCTGAAAACCTTTGAATATATTATATATGTATTATATATATTATATATATGTAATATATATATATATATATATATATATATATATATATATATATGTATGTATAATTCGCAATTTATTTTGGGGTTTTTTTTTGTACATACAAAGCATGCAAACAGGGCAGGAGTGATCATACGTGGAGTTAACAGGTGGAAATATTCCAATGAGACCAACAGCGAGGGGAGGGGAGGAGAAAGGAGTGTCTTGTTGTAATCCGAGGGTATAAAGAACAAAGAAAGAGGAAATTGTAAATATACCCAACGAAATAATGGAAAAAAGAAGAGGAATCTTCAGTAGAACTTCATGGGTACGAGTAATTCCATTTTTTTTTTCAAATGTCGCATCTTCTTTACAGTAGCAACAGATAGAAAGGACAATAGATTTTATGGAAGCAGAAAAGGGGAAGAGATGTGCCATAGAAATGGAACAAATCGAGTGCTAGCGTTTGATTTCTGTTCATCCTGGGAGCACCAGCAGTCACGTGACATCTATGAAAAAACAGAAGCGGAGAGAAACGAGAAACGCAAGAAAAGTTGAAGTCCTGGTCTGATTTTTTCTCTTGTTAATCTGTCTTGATATTCAACTTTCAGTTCAAACTGGTTCCATCGCAAAGGTTACGGAACAAGTGGAAAAAGTGTTGTCGATCTGTTCACGTTCTTAATCTCTTGAACACGATTATACGTTTTTGATTTAATCCTTGTTCTGGATGTTCTTCTCGATTTAAGAAGTAGTAGCTCTTTTGAACGAAAATTGTTTGCAATTGACTTTTAACGGTAATGGTAATGTGAGTCAATGTCACATCACATTTCCTTCTATTTGCCTAAGTGATTTGTGTTTTAATGAATTGCAAGTCGGTTGGAATGCTTTTCAATACAAATCGCCTAAAATCAAGAATTTGATTGCTCCTGCGAATTCTGCACTGCGAACATAACTTGAAAGCTGGACTGCCGCGATGGCAAATGAGTTGTTATTTTAGGGCCTATTCCACTTCAAGCTCTTATAACTGTTCAAAGTGGAACTTAATGGGCAGGACAAGACAAGACGTTAACGGTCGGTTCCACATATAACAGGGATTTATTTCTGACTGCGGGCGGAGACGAAGAGTGGCGAAAGAGCAGAGGGGGTGGAGTGAGCGAGACGGAAGGAGAGTAATGGTGGAAAGGCTGCTGAGATTGGATGGGAACAGTGACGGTCGATTGAGTGCAATGAATAGTGAAAGATATTGCCCATGGAATATAATACCAAGCATACAGTCGCCGCATTCGCGGCCGCTGCTCGTAAGTTTCGAATAATACCGCTGCGTTTGCCTCACCAACAGCGCCAGTAACGTCGCTATTCTCGATTGCCTTTTCATTTCGTCTTTTTTTTTCACGAAGTAGAATGAGGTAAGGAAAGTATTTGCCCAGTGACACAATACCCCGATCAGTTGATAGTGGGTTCTAAATGAAAGCGTTGGTGACAATAATATCCTTTCGTCAAGATCATGGATGGTTCGTCGGGATGACGCAGCTATACGGAGCACGTGATGCCTGGCTGTGGTGTAGCGAGTTGGTCACGGGGAAAAATTCAAAATATGAACAGCATTTCATGGAGAGGGGAACAGCTCATAGACGCAAACCCACTCAAGGTGATCAACCTAAACCATTACCGATGGAGAGATTATATCAAACCTTAACTACATACTCAGATTGTGATGTAATTCAACGTAATTGTCTCGGTCATGAGACTGGGTATCAAGGTACTTTGCTCTGGGCATGTGGTCGACTCTGCATTTTCACGAAGGACAACACTTTTACATGATTCCTCTGCAGTTATAACATTAGTAGCTCTCGGCTCTCTCTCTCGAGGGGAAATAAGAACGTTTCTATAAAGCAATGTGTAAATGAAATCGAGGATTTTCTCCACATAATGACGTCACAGTCATGCTAGAGAGGGAGGCCTCTGATTTGAGGTTGCCTCTGTCGCCTCGCTGAGTGAGTAAGTGACATTCAAACAGTTGCAAGTATTTTTTTTCTTACTCCCGCTGATCGGTTGGTTTGATTTCACCAGTTTCTTTCTGTGCATCTTAATCTTCGCTGAAAGTGTTCTCTAAAACTAATTGCTCTTACAGTGCTGTCCTTTTATCTGGTGCATTTTGAAAATGTACGCATAAGTCGTGCTTTATTTGCTGTCGAGTTTACAAAAATACAAATAAAATGTTAAAGCTAAAGAGGTTTAATGTTCTTATTGGTTTGCTTGATTTTTGGTGGCGATACTTTAGAATTTCTACACACTAAGAATGTAAAAAAAGGGTAACGCACGTTGATATGGCAATGCATAAACAGACTGACAAAGCAGAACTAGAATGTGAAAAAACGTTTGACTAAATTTCGGACATGAATCCCCTCCGCCGCCTTATTGAATAATGTGCGTTATTGGTTTTATAACATTACGGCTACGGTTCCTTAAAGTAATATAAATATATTATGACGCTCTTATATGATGTTGTTATCTTGAGTATGATACTTATGAATGCCCATCTCAGGCTTGCCTACTTAAAATTAAACAGACGAAAGACTGCACTAACAAAATAAAAATGAACAATGTCTGCATTTATTTCTGGAATACCAAGGGAAATACTGTTTCATATTTATATCACAGACAACATGCCGTATCTTTTATTTAATGATAATAATAATAATAATAGACATTTATAGAGCGCCTTTTCCACTGGATGCAAAGCGCTATGACATGTCATCCCTGGTCGCCATAGGAGATAAAATATATACAAAATACCAGGCAGTGACAGTATAAGTCCAGTGCACATATATATATTTCAACCAAACATTTCAGTCAGATCCGCGTCAAGCATCCATCTTCAAGTAGACAATATACAGATCGTAAAGCTTTAAGAAGTAGAAAAAGAAAGCAAATTAAATACTGGTAGTTTCAACACAAATAAAAAAAATACAAAGATTATGGACTTTCCATAATGTTACACTGTATAAAAAAAAGATCAAGGAAAATGCTTCTTATTCAGATCACATATCACCGGCAGTATATTTCATTTTCACAAATCATTTCAGTAAGATCCATGTCAGCATCCATCTTCAAGTAGACTTTATACAGATCATAATGCTTTAAAAAGTATTTAAAAACGGGGAAAATATTGGTAGTTTCAATAAAACATACGAACAAATTAAGTTATTGATTTTGTTACAGTTTCACATATCTGTATATATTGCAAGTTTTAACCACTTATCAAATCGGAAGAGGTGATGATATAATTATCTGAGAGGTTTATCACTGGTCTGTACACACACAGGCACACCTAAAACACTCACACACACACACACATACACACACACACTTTTGAGTTTTATGATGTTCTTTATTTGAGTTTCATTCAATATCAGGTCCATGTTGGCAATGAAATTAATATGAACAAAAATAAGCAACTGTATTATTCTCTCGCGCTGCTAAATCACTTTTTTCCAGGACATACAGTACAATATATTTTGTTGGGTTTTTTTTTTCAAATCATACCTTGTTTATATAATAGAAATGAAATGAAATTCTGCATAACTCTCAGAAAAAAAACCTATCTTGATTATTGTAATCAAGACAATCCATATCTGCCTTATTACTCACAAAAAAAAAATAGGTTGGTTGGAATGATATCTGACTTTAATGTAAAGTATTGAATGAAATATTTTGTCATTTGTGTAAGTCTCAAGGGCTTTTCAAAGAAGTGATACTTGTATTAAACACTGATTATCCACACATTCGTAATCATATTCTTTTTTCTAATAATTTGAAACATTCAAATGTATTCTTGTTTTCAAGTTCACACACACACACACACACACACACACACAAACACACACACACACACACGTCCCACAATAATGCTTATTGGCATACAAACCCTATCCCCTCAAAAAATGTTCTTCCTTTGTTAAAACTTGAAAAGAAGAATACATTTGAATGTTTCAAACTATTAATTAAAAAAAATACGAATATGATTACGAGTGTATGGATAATTTGGGTTTTAATACAAGTATCACTTCTTTGAAAAGCGCTTGAGACATACACAAATGACAAGATATTTCATTTAATACTTTACATCAAAGTCAGATATAATTCCAACCAACCTATTTGTTCAGTTTTCCTCTCTGCAGTCAATTTTGTCATGGAGATAAATTGCCCTTGAATCAACACGCCCTTTGAAATGATGCGCATTTCTCCAGTCTGCTCGTTTCTTTCTTAAGCTATATTGATAACACATTATGAACATCAATCGACCGCATATTATGTTCAAAGGTGCCATGACGTATCAAATGATATAATTTTTTTCTGTTTGTTTGATTGTTTGTTACTCAATCGTAAAACTAGCGTTACAGAATAATAAAAGTATCTGCAATGTGACGTAAAGGTCTTTATTCATGTCCATATTTTGTTTTCTATTTTTCAACGTTTATATCCTGTAGTCTTCCCTGTCATTGTATGAGTTGTATTGTTGTCTCATGTATATTAGTTATATACATGTTTTCACTGTGATACGTGACATGTTATACTCCGTCCACTAGCTCGGATTACTTTCCGACTGTCTTTCTTCCCTCTGGTTCCGATAGAGATAAGCATTCAGAGTATCGTGTGTTTGGCTGGTGAATAGAGTTTTTTTTTTTTTTTTTTAGGGGGGGGGGGTATGCTGAGATCGTGTATTATAAGCGATATTGACTGCGACGCGCATCAAGCATGAGAGAGATATCATAAAGACTGTATACAGAAGGCAAACTGTGTGTTTTTGTTTTCCTTTTTTTACTGTAAGGCCGTCTCATGGTTTTCTTTACGGAGTGCTTCCACGAACACCTTATGCCATCAGCAAGTTTCTGCGGTTTGAAAAAACCTCGAAGATGTCAAACATGGACCAAAATTGTACGCAGTGATGTCCAAACTTTTTTCTCCTCTTTTCTATTGAAGTGTTAGAAACATCTCTTAGACAGTAAACCTATCTGTCTCTTAGAAACAGCCTGATTTGAAATCTTCTTTCATGCACATATCATGTGCTGATTGCTCAAACGGAATGTATTCACAGAAACATGAGAGATATTTTTCCTATCCATTTTTTTCTCATTTTCTCTTTTTTTCTCCAGTAGTGAAAACAAAATGTGACCCTGCACCTCAAAAGAGCAGACTTTAAGCTTTAAAATGATGTATAATTCAAATCAAATGGACTCTCCTAACCTATCTAAATATTGAAAAGAAAGCATAAACCAAGTGCACAAACCCAGGAAAAGTGTGAACTGAGAAAAGAGGCTCTGAAGTACAGTGTCCATTCAAGCGCTTAATCTTTACCAAACCGTGCTGGCTGTGCGATGAATGGGACAAAAAAACAGGAAGTAAACCACCAGAGTAACAACAATGAAGGGATTATCAGATTAAACTGAAATTAAACATGCCTCATTAACACATTCTGTCTATAAGTAATGCCAACTAGTATATGTATTACCATGTTTCTTATTTCCTTTTTGAGATTCTGCCATCACTATTAAGCATGTGCCTCAAGACGACAGGCTCCTGATTATCTTTCTTTTGATTTGATTTGATTTGATTTGATTTGATTTATTGGTTTCTGTATCATCATTGTACATGATTGTACATTGTACGTGATTCTTCTTCCTCTTTATTCGGAAACAAGAATATCGTCGATTCGTTTGATCTCATTGTTATGTTTCTAACTTAAAGATTGTGATTATGATACTATGAATGTAATATTGGGGTTTTTTTTTCTATTCTGTTGTCAGATACACATGTTCTCATTTTTCATATATGATTTCCTTGGGAAAAAATGCAGAAATAAACTCGAACTGAACTGAACTGAACTGAACTGAACTGAAATCTGAAGGCACACATTGTACAGGTCCCCTTCCCATCCCCTTCCCCTCTGCCCCATACCCCTCCCCCACTAATTAAGCATACTTCGACTCACAAGCAGAGAAGGGGGATGGACAAAAAAGAAGTGTGATGAATGATCCGGAATATCATGCAATGATGCCTCTGGACACACTGTCAGTGACTCAAGTAAGTCTGGGGCACAAGGCATAACACGTAGTCAGAATCAAAGCTATTAGTGGGGTGGCTTAGTGAAATTATCGTGACACGGCGGACAAAAGCATGATTTTTTCACCAAAGGTACTTCATGATGTACCTTCTCAAAAAATAGGGTGCTCCAAGAAAATTGATGCTGGGAAGGAGGTCAGAGGTCAAAGGTCAATGACCTTTATTTGTGAAATAGGTTTGTTGGCTATTTCTGAGGTCAGGAATATCCAATCTGGATAAAACTTGGCAGGAAGAATATTGAGAACAAGTAAAATATTTTGATTGAATTTGGGGTGAATTTTCCAAAGGTCAAAGGTCAAAGGTCAATGAACTTTTTCTAAAAATCATGTTTTTGTTTATTTCTCCAGGTAGGAAGATTCAATTTTCACAAAATTTGATATGAACGTTGTATAGAAGGTACCAAGAGTATAAACCAGGGGTCAAATATAATTGTTGATTTGTGCGTTGCCATGGCAACCCAAAACTAGGGTTTTTAATTGAAGTTAGTTACAGGAGGCTATTTTCCAGTTTGGAAGAGATTCCATTTGAATAGGTACAACTGACCAACGGGATGTATAGAGGTTTGAAATACTTTTCATTAGTGTTAAGTGGTATGTTGCCATGGCAACTACATATATAGATTTTGGTTAAACTTAAAGGAGACTTCAGAACTTATGAATTTGAAGAGATTTCCATCAGGGTTGGTATAATTGATCAACAAAAAAGTCGCCAGACAAAGATTTGTCACCTATATAGCATGTGGGTTGAGTGAATGCAGCAACAATAGTAGAACACATCAGTGAGAGTTTGAGGAAATTGGACAATCTGTTCTAAAGTTATGAATTTTTGAAGTTTCTGCTCATGCAGTCGAGGCTGGATGAGAAGACTACTATACCTTGTAATGTCACATGTGTACAACGATATAAAGAATGAATAAAGAAAATTCAACATAAATTATTTTCGCTTACAAAAGGATACTCGACTTCTCTTTCAGAAGGCAGGGGGAATAATATTACCCTTGACATACGTCAGTAGCAAGTCAAAGAAACTATGTGAACTTTATTCAAAAAGTATGGTTTTGTGAAATTCTCATTTCATTTTCCTTAGAATGTGCACATGTGACATCATACACTGTGGTAGTCTTTTCATCCAGCCGCGACTGTGCAGATACCTTAAAAGATCATAACTTTTGAACGGATTGTACGATTTTTTCCAAGCTTTCTGTGATGTGTCCTACTAATATTGTTGTATTCACTGAATCCACATGCGCATGAAGGTGGACTTGTCCTTTAAGGACAGATTCTGAAAGAGCAGACTGTAAGCTTTAAAATGATGTATCACACAATCCAAAGGGATTCCCCTAACCTATCTAAATAATAATACCGGTACTGGAAAGAAAGCACACACTCTGGATAAGTATGAACTGAGAAAAGAGGCTGCATTGTCTATTTTAGCGTTTAATCTTTACCAAGCTGTCTCATGTCATTATTTTCATCTTTTCTTCCCCCCTCCAATTTTCATTTGAGTTTGTCATTATTAATTTTTGATGATAAGAACGATGCCACAAGGCATTGTTTCTTAAAAATGCTTCAACTGCTCCTTCAGGTCCAAAATCTACATTTATATATATTATTTTCCTGATCTCCTCAACATTTTCCAAAAATAAAGCATACACCATTTATGCATTGAGTCCTCCTTTTTGTGGATAATTAAAAGGCAAAAACCCAAAATTAGTGCTTGAAAATTATTCTTAAGTGTGAGTTACGGATAGAAAGAACCTCTGTAAAAAATGAATCTGTATAATCAATGTTAAGTATTGTTAATAACACAAAATGTGAACAATATTTCTATGATAACATGTTTCCAGACTAAACCGTCCGCATTTATGCTTTAATGAGAAAAATACTGATATCTCTTTATATGTTTGCTTTGATTGTAAAAACTGTATATGGTAGGATGTCTTGTGATACAACAGGGGGGCATTTCATGAAGCAGTTTGGTCAGATATTTTTCTGACAAACTGTTTCAAACTATAGAAATCCTTGCATCTGATTGGCAGAGAGCAAATTTGTCCGACAACTTGTCGGACAAAATGCTTCATGAAATGCCCCCAGACCTACACATATTATGCATAAAATGTGATATCCTGAACATTTTTTTCAAGTCACTCTCCCAAAAGTGTATATAAATATAGGACCTTTAAGTTTTTCTTGTGTTTGTTCCTGGCAGATTACTAGTACACAAAACGGAAATTAAGGAAATTAAAATGAATATACTGAAAACCAAAACTACAGATACTAATAACTTACTTCATTCTTCTCTCCCCACCCCACCCCACCCCTTCTTTTTGGTTTCTTGATATACTAGTAGATCTAGCTGACTTTGATAATTGTCATTATGTAACATCATCTTCAATTGACAAGGCGATAAAACTTAACAATCATTTCATTATGCTGCTGGACTAATGGGGTTAGTTGAACTATATTGTTTTTAATGTACTATACTTTTTCCTCCTATCAATCACATGTATTTTGGGTGGAATGTATTTTGACATAAAGCATCATAGAATCAACTGCCTTTGGGTCGGGAATTTTGTCATATTATATTGTGATTTAGATTCTGCTCTATGCCGATTTTGTTTCATTTCTATCAACTTTTTAAACTTCCCCATAGACTTTGTTCACCAGCCAACTACATCCCACCCTCTTTGGATAATGTGAACCAATCAAACATTGCTTTTACTTTTTAATAACATGTCTATACATAGCTATCAGACCAAAAATATTCAAACCGCTTTAAGTCTTTATGAGTGAAATTACAAATATCAATATATTTTTTAAAATATTCAAATTGTCTAAATTCAACTTCATCTATGAAAACAGACTTTTAACCTTTTTAAACATTTGAATACCCCCATAAGAAATAAGAAACATATAAAGAGGGGAGGTGCGGACTATAAAAATTGCTTACGGGAACCAGGTAATCCCCGCGCTAAACCTATGGAATTCACACAATTTTGGAGGAAACGGGTTAAATTTGTTAGGAAATATGTAAGGCAATACCCAAAACCTTAAGTTCTCAATGGAATATGCAGCTCTTCTACTGGTAAACTAGTAGTTCTGGGAGAAAAAATGAACTGTGACATAGTCCTACACCTGGCTCAGTCATTGCCCAAGATTTAAAGTATCTGAGCCAGAGTCACATGTCACTCTTTGCCATTTCTCTACAGGAGGTAGACAGTACTAAAAAAATCCTTTACCAGAAATTATATGAAATTATTCAATGAAAAGGTGCTTAAGAAAACTGGACTATTCCAACACACCTCCCTCAGGTCCGCAGCACAGACTAACCACCTGTTACCATAGGAAAACCAGTAAAAATGGTGTATTACTGTAAACATGCACATAATATGTCGTATTATGGGTCTGAATTTTAAGACTAGCAACCATGTACATTGCATTGCATTGTACAGAAACCTGGCGAATGCCCTGTGTGTAGTCTTTGAATTCAGACATTATTGTTATGTACAAATTAAGGGCATTTTCTCATTTTTTCTGTTAGCGGATTTCTTGGAGCACCCCCTAATTTTGATCCTCATATATATACAAATGTCTGAGGAAAAAATGACACTTTTGTCCGGCGTGTCACGATTATCAGTATATTTGTCACTAAGCCACCCCACTATATTGGTTTCTTAGTATGTCTGTTTGTTGGTTTTGGATCTTGGACTTTTCTTTTTTAATCAGTCTCTTGTTGGCTCATTCAGTTCGTTCCTGTCCCCCTACAACAACCAATTGTATTTAAATCAAGAAAATTTGGAATCCCAGATCTCTGTTCAAGTTTATCTATTCCCATAATTTTCTTCACTTATAACTTCCGAAATCCTAATTCAAATGTAGTCAATATCATGTAGCGGTCATAATATTATGTATCATTTTGTAAGTATTTTTGTTTGTTTGGTTTTTATTCTAAAAATGACTGACACTAGATAAAATGTATGCTCTTCATCATCTTGATCATCATCATATACTCAGAATGTCTTCAGAAATTGTAGCACATTCTACAACGAGGAAAAATATGGCTAAATATTGATAAAGATTTGAATTCAACTTTGCAATTAGAATCTAATTTCTTAATGTTCGCTAAATGCATCATCAAATATGTCACTTTTAGCAATTTATCAAAAATTTGATACATACAGACTTTGTATATAAACCCTTAATAGCGTTTATTTTGTCAGTATGACATGATATATATACGCATATACATATATATATATATATATATATATATATATATATATATATAAGTATATATATATATATTTAAGTATATATATTTGCCTAATATATCTTCTTTTTCTGGGAGCTATAGAACATTTTGTAAGTATCATTTTCGAGACTAAATCTGTCTCAGAATGGATGACCTTCCACCGTGTGCGATGAGGGAAAAAAGAGTAACTTGAATTCATATAACATTCATACGCAATTAACCAAGCATTCATGTGGGAGTCCACATCTCTTGTGGTGGACCGAGTTCTGTTCCCACCAACTTGGTGTTAGCTCAAACGTTACTAATACGCCCTTTGAGCTCGGGCTCTGCCTTTTGTATCCACGGGTACCTGCTGCGGTTTAGTCTCCCAAGGGCGTTGCTGCCTTCAGCATCAGCGATGCCAAGAAACTGATTACGAGAATTATGGAATTGCTAATTCATTTGCCCAAGGACATTCATTAATTCACCAGCAAGAAATATGGAATAAAAAGAGAGGGTGAAGGGGGAGGGGGAGGACGGGGGAACGGGAAAGGGAGACATAGAGAGAGAGGAAGAGAGGGATTACTGTCAATCCAAGACACAAATTTGTGACGAAACATGGCGGAGCACTTTTCTTTTCAGTTTCTCTCTTTGCACTGTCCAAATCCTTTCAGACGCTTCTCTTTTCCCCCGTAACGTCATATGTGACTGTTCCTGCAAATCATTTGCAATTCGACCATGTCCACGCAGCTTTCGGGTTAAGTGAGAGTGCGACAGAATTAAATTGAACTCAATGCGTTTTCATTTCATAAGCCGGCGTAGATTACGTGTATGAAACGAAATCGGAACAAGTTGCGTCATTTGATGCGGAGCTGCTTCTTAAGGCAGAGAATGAATTTGTTTGCGTTTTTCAGGAATGTGTAGCATTTCACTGTCCCCTGAACTTCGAAATTGATGTCATGGAATGCAGGGAAGAAAACCGAATTTAAAAAAAGAGAATGTTTAATCAAACATAAGTAGAACAAAAATACTTAACGTACTCCATCTTTTTGCATCATCAGATGGACTGCTTTTCGGGGCAATAACATAAGAAGTTCCCCGAATAAAAGCAGTCCATATCTGTTTTAAACACCGAATGAAATTATGTGAAATTTTACTTGGTCGATTGCGAACTAGCCAGTTCACACGCTTATGATTATTGTGAACATATTGTCGTCTGCGCTGCCACAAACGTTACCCGATTTGCACTGCGCTATCATCCTATCGGACAAGAACTACTGTTGTCGAGCTACAGAAAGTCAAGTGTATACAATATATTATGTACGTATCATTCACCTCTACGAAACAAAAGAGGGCGGTTTTAGCACTTAGTACAATCTTTTCAAACAATTAAAGGCATTGTTGAATCTATGTCCCAAATTTCAACCAAACAGAATCAATAATTCATTAAATGAGACACATAATAAACAATATTGATTACTTTCTCAATATCCTTAATCTACAGTGAATAACAGATTCATGAAAATCATCATAATCATTATACGCAAGATTAGTTCAAATCAACTGATTTACAAGTAGGCCTACTTAAAATAGAGGAATAGTAGCGAGAGTCTTTGAAATGATTAGTGAAAATAAGATTTTGTCTAAAGAGAGACAGAACAAATAATCTCATCAAGTAGCCTTTGTAAACTGAACAGTTGTTTGTCACATGGCATACTGTACATATACGATCATAATTTGTAGACCTAGACCGTTTTAGTTTTGCTGCTGACTTGTATAGTGTACTTGGAAAGATATGATGTTTGTTATGCAGTAATTCGATAGAGGAACAAATTAGGCCATCATAAAGTAATACATATCAAATATTGATATTACAGGAAAAGAACATCAAAAAATAAAAAAACACAAGAAAACTCACCATATCATTGAAATTAGAAATAGACATAACGGAAGAATACATGAATTACAAGAACAACGATTGAGAATAATAGGAAAGACTCCCATTTAGATAAATAGATGAATTTGAGACTGTAATATTGATTTTCTTCTGTTTCTTAAAGGTGAAGAAAATGTGTTGTCCAATACATGCGTAAGTGAAAAAAAGTACTGCTAATCAATCGTTTATGTCGGGGTAGTGGGAGGGGTATTTCCTAGGAGATGGGGGGGGGGGGGGGACAGGAGGGTTTGGAAGACCCTTTTGGGTGGCCGGGGGGGGGGGGAGGGTGGAGGTTGGGCTGGTATTCACGATTTAATGAGTAAAACAGTCAATAAGTGCTGATTAAATGTAATTTACGTAGTTTCAATTCGATATAATAGTGTAAGTTTAAATAGTCATATGCATGGAAATTAAATCAAATTGTGAATATTTGGGTAGTTTTTATGTTGTTTTTTGTGTGTGTATTCGTAATTATCATGTAATGTTGCATGTAAACTGTAACTTTTGTAGTCGTTATGATGTCAAAGCTTAGAGAATTGAGAAATTAAAGATATCCACTGAAAAGAAGACAGAGATGAGAAAAGCAGAATCGAAAAAAAAAGATATTTTAATTTTCATCGTAAGTTGTCCGAGAAAGTCATGGAATTCCAAATTTTAGATGGTTGTTGAAAACAGTGACATCCATCATAGTTACACCGACGATGAGATGTTGCGCTAATGATGAAAACGTGGCACAAATTACACATTATTTATATCTCACAGTTTAGTTAAGTTTGGTTCAGTTTATTACGGCATTCATTAAAACACAAAAGATCACACGCACACACACTCATTAAATGAATCGTATGGCCCTTGAGGGAGCACTTACTTGATCACGCACGAACACACATTCATGTCGTTATATCAAATATTCATTTGAAAATAGTCATTTGAATTTAAATCGTTGTAGGTCAGTTGGTCAAGGATAAAATCAAATGATGGAGGGAAGAAAAGGAAAACTCACTCCATCAGCTGTAGGACTACTCAAGTATTTTTTCCCCATGAAGCTTTAACTTTGGATGAGGTTGCACTAGCTATAGAAACCATCTGGTAAATCTTATTCGAGTTTATTTGTTTTGAAGAAACTGTAATCTGCATCCTTATTTATTACGGGCCCGTTGGAATACTTGAGGAATTATATTCTGCATTTGTTAGAGTTTTATTTAACCTTTTGGAGTAGTTTCATAAATTAGTTTCAAGAAATAACTTTACAGAGGAACAGATGAGAGTAAGTGAATGGATGGGAAAGTGGAATAAGATACACTAACTTTGACAACATCGCAAGACAGCAAGATACTTTCATACGAATTCCTTTCAAATTTAGTTATGTATGTATATTTCATTGAGATCAGTGGAATATATTTTACTTTTTTCTTCTTCTTTTTTTCAGAATGGGTTATTACTTTTTGTAACTTTAAATTATGATGCAAAAGCACACATTCATTGCATTGATATATTTTCGATATCATAAGATAATCAATTGCATGTTATGATATGTGAGTAATGGGAAATTGAAATGACATATATGCACCTATGAAGAATATCAGTGATATGCAATATATTAAGGGATCCCAGAATAATCCAAGAATAAAACAGCTACAATCAATTGATCGGATTTGGTAACACCTTACACTTGATTATATAGACAAATTAGTTGTTAATACAATGATACTTACATGTACTTCAATAATTATTTGAAAGAAAAGAGTGGACTGCGCGGTTTAGTTGGGTTCAGTTAGGTATTGCCAAGATTTGGAGTCCGGTGTCAAATGATTTTTTTTTTTTTTTGAGCTAGAATGATCTTGCTGTTTCTTAAATTCATTTAAGACCAAAAGCTGTCCAGACACTTGTGCATGATTAACAGATTATGGATAATCGTATGAAAATCTAAAAGTGAATTTTTATATGTGAAGAGTGCATATGCATGTGTTGGAATTCAGCAAATATATATATGGAATATATAGCCACAGATGATGTGTTGTGCAAAACTCTATATCTCTATCTCTCTCCCTCGCTCGCTCTCTCTCTCTCTTTATATTTAATGCATATATACATAGCTATAGTTGCCGACATATCAAAAAATGAGAAACGGTACTTCCATCCTCTAAAAGAAGACAGTGCACTGTAAAAACATCGGTGTTAGATTTAACACCACGGGTGTTAAATCTAACACCGATCAAACTTCAATAAAGGACCACACCCACAGGTGTTAAAAATGCACTGTGATGGTGTTGAAAAGTGTTCACCTGACACTTCGTGGTGTTAATTTGACACTGTGCCTGGTGTTATTTTGACACTGTACTGGTGTTAATTCAAAAATGACACCACATGGTGTTGATTTGATATTTGTTGGTGTTAATATCAATGGTTTAACACCCGTCCAGCTTCAATAAGAGACCACACCAGCTGGTGTTACTTTGGTGTAAATTTATTTTCACATTTTTTCAAAAATCTAGTATTTTAATGTGAAATTCTTGATCGTCTTGTTTAAATTAAAAATCAACAAAAAGTGTAGTTACTAAGAAACTCTTCAAAAAACAGTTTAAAATTTGGAAATGACACCCGGAGGTGTTAATTTAACACCATAAATGAGCACCGAAAATTTAACACCAGCTCGGTGTTCACTATGTAACACCGGAATTTTTGCAGTGTGTAAGATATGTTCGATGACGTATTGCCTCTTCTTTCAGTTTTTTTTTTATTTATATATTTTGTTGCGATATAACTGTCACACGAAAAAAGGTGATAATTTCTGTTTCTATATCACTGTCTTTTGATAACTCCTTCTGTGAAAAAAAAAGGAAATAAAATGAGCTTGCGATGGAGTTCATTCATCGGCGAAAGAGCCTGACTTAATTTTCGCCAGGGTTTTGTTTTAGAGAAAGATCCTGAAATTGAACATCCTAAGACATTCGCTGGTGCCTCTACTCCAGCAACCTCCAATGAATGAAACAAAAAGAAAAAAGAAAATACAACTCGGAGACTCGGTGGAGGCTTTCATCGAATTTAAATGCCAGATATGTCTTAATAATTATTGAGAGGAATGTGTTCATGTAATGCAAGAAAGGTAACATTTTCCCGATGGCGGTAGATAGCTATGACTAATTGCGTTTGAAAACTCTCCTTTCTGAATCCATAGAAAGAGGGTAAGATTTTAACTACAAAGAAATTTGCCTCCGCTTGTTATATTTTGCCATAAGTGATATGTAACTCGAAGCTTTCATGAGTCAGAACGTGTCTGTCCTCCCGAACAATTTTGCCCGAAATCAATTTGCAAGGTTGGTGAAGGAAAAGTTATTGCTGGTCAATATCAATACTTTGCTGAGGTTGTTATATATTCGAATTTTCCTGGGAACAAGGACGCGCAAACGGCACACGTACGCAATCTAAACACACTCCGGCGTTTAGTTTTACCTCTAGAAGAACAATACGAGCTAAAATAAGCATGACGTGACAGGCGCCCGCCTTGCTCAAACAGTGGTAGGGCAGTTAAAAACGTTGACCTGGCAAACGCCTCGAAAAGATAATTGCCCTTATCAGGGTGACCGTAAAATGACATGCTTGCTATTGTCCCGCGCCTCTCTTCAAGACCTTGCGAACAATAATGGCACGGTCAAATATTCCCCGCGTAGTGGAATCATTAATTTAATGAGGGCTCCCGTTTTACTCACTGGAAAAAAATAAGCAAAGACGTGCACGTACAGAGGGCCATCAAATGGGGTGTACATGCAACTGATGGCTTACACCTAATAGAAAAAATATATATTTACACATACGAAAATGAGCAAATGAATATACATATACATATTAGTATACATATATTATATATAAATGATTATTTGTTTATATACATATGTATTTATTTGTTTATATATATGTGTGTATGTATATGATATGTAAAGAATATATATATATATATATATATATATATATATATATACATTCATATGCATAAACTTACAAATAAACATATGTGCATATGTAAATTAATATATCTATATAAATAATGAATTCATTGAAGACTGAAGTTAAATTATGAAGTTTCGCTTAATCATTAATTCTTGGACCAAATTCTTCAAGAAAACATTAAGCATTTCTGTATTTCCCGTTTGTTTAACTATTCGTCTTAATCTTGTTATGGCTATTCAATCTTATTGAATACCAACGGATTCGATGACATAACCATGATGATTTCATGCAAATGAAGGGTGCTCTTTGGTTCATGGTTATTATAAGATATAGATCTGAGTCAATGACGTGGTGTCATGATGAAAACATGCTCCCAAGGTAGTCTTGTTTATTTGGACATGATGCGACCCTCGCAATAAATCTTTTCAATGACAAAATTCATGTTCACTTATGTGTTTCAATTTATGTGTTCACCACACCATTTTTTTTTAATCTGTAGGTAAATCATCCCTATAGTTATTGTTAACCAATCCTTAAAAATGAACTTACGTGATCATGTATCAATTTTTATTCAATTCTTTGTGAATTATCGTTATTTACTTCCTTTTGCACTTACTATGCCTATACAGATATCGCGATTCAGAAACGGCACTTTGTATGTGGGATTTGATATAGGTATCAGCCATAGGCGCCGGAAGTGGGGGGGGCAGGGGGGCGGCCGCCCCCCCCCCCCCAATCCAAAAAGTGGGGGGGGGGCAAAACGCATTTTTGCCCCCCAAAAAAGCCCCCCCCCCCCAAAAAAAAAAAAAATAATAATAATAATAATGATGATAATAATAAAAATAAATGAATAAACAAAGAAAATAAAATAAATATGTATATATATGAATAAAAGGGAAAAAATATGGCTACAAACGGCAGCTTTTGGACTGTAAAATGTCAAAATTTTCAATCTCGCTCGCTTCGCTCGCTCGCATCCAGCAGTTGAGCCCGGTGCGCCTACCCCTTAATTTCTAAAGCGAAAAATATAGCTACGACGGCAGTTGTTGGACTCTAGAATGTCAAAATTTTCAAGCTCGCTCGCTTCGCTCGCTCGCATTGAATCGTTATGCCATTCTCCTAATGTTGCTGAAAGTAATTGCCAGTAGATGCGCCCGATGCCCCCACCCCTTAATTTCCAAAGCGAAAGATAAATATAGCTACAAACGGGAGTTTTGGGACTGTAAAATGTCAAAATTTTCAAGCTCGCGCGCTTCGCTCGCTCGCATTGAATCGTTATGCCACTCTCCTAATGTTGCTACCAGTAATTGCCAGTAGTTGCGCCCGATGCCCCCCCCCCCTCCTTAATTTCCAAAGCGAAAGGTATAGTTACAAACGCGAGTTTTTGGACTGTAACATGTCAAAATTTTCAAGCTCGCTCGCTTCGCTCGCTCGCATTGAATCGTTATGCCACTCCTAACGTTGCTGCCAGTAACAGCAGTTGCGCCCGATGCCCCCCCCTTAATTTCCAAAGCGAAAGATATAGCTACAAACGGGAGCTTTTGGACTGTAAAATGTCAAAATTCTCAAGCTCGCTCGCTTCGCTCGCTCGCATTGAATCATTATGCCATTCTCCTAATGTTGCTGCCAGTAATTGCCAGCAGTTGCGCCCGATGCGCCGCCCCATTAATTTCCAAAGTGACAGATATAGCTACAAACCCCAGTAGAATGTCAAAATTTTCAAGCTTGCTCGCTTCACTCGCTCGCATTGAATCATTATGCCATTCTCCTAATGTTGCTGCCAATAATTGCCAGCAGTTGCGCCCGATGCGCCCCCATTTATTTCCAAAGCGAAATATATAGCTACAATTAAAACTCCAGTTTTGGAACTGTAGAATATCAAAATTTTCAAGCTCGCTCGCTTCGCTCGCTCGCATTTTATTGTTATGCCATTCACCTTATGTTGCTGACAGTATATAATTTGTCGATCGTTTCACACCGTCATTCCATAATCCATGTAAGGAAAACTTACAATGTTCCTCAATGACTGCTTTGTTGAATGTATCACATTCCGTAATGTATTGTAGTCCCATTATTGCTTACGCACACACGCACAAGCATACAGACCGTCAAAATTACTTTATGGTTCTCCCCATGTTTCGACCCACCGTACGCCACTTTATATATATATATATATATATACATATAGATGTGTGTGCGTGTGTGTGTGTGTGTGTGTGTGTATGTGTATATTGTGTAACATATGCATGGTCTAATCTTGAGCCCCCTCCAATGTGGTATCAGCTGCATTCACATTGGGGACCTTCACGACGTATTAAGCCTAATTTACCACGACAGCTGCTCCATTAACACCATTCTACCATTCTCGCTATAAACCATGGATGAATTAACAAAGAACAGCCATTTAACGCTCTGCTATAAAGCGAAAAACAGGCAAACAAACATGCTCGAACATTCTTTATCTCTGCTTCTTACACAAATTCTTTGTCTTGTGTTGTGTACGATGCAGTGTTATTTATGCATTGTAAGTTTATTAAAGAAGAACTTGTCAAACACATTCCTTGATATTTTTTAACCGTAATATGCCAGCACTTACACATAATGTACGCAAAGAACATACAAAGAATTTGATTGCAAAAACAGATATATCTATTCTTATAAATGTGAGATATAAAAATATATGTGACGAAATATTTCTTCTGTTATAACGAGTTCTTTGTCTTTAAGAAAATACTACTTTTATCTGTTTGAATGATTTGATGATGGCCTCACTTTGGAAAAAGATAAAAATAACATTTGATTGTTTTTGTGCTCAATCTCTTCTTACACGACGAACATAAACGCCTATAAATATTTGAATATTTGGTATTTGAAGTACTATTTTGAAATCCAAGGTCATAAAGCAATGAAGATTGAAATTGAAATGTGTAAGTAATTGCATGTTTTTTATTTAAAAAAAGAAATAATTACATGTAAAAAATGATGACCTTTACCCCTCTTACATTAAGCCATCGAGGGTGTTGTCTTCGAACATTTCAGGCAATTTCTGAACCAGCGCAAGATGACCTAGTCATGCTAGTCACGAAAGTAAATAAAAATTTTTCCTTAAATCTACAAGTACCATATTTTCGTTTTCCACGGTTGAAAATCATTTCATTCTTATTCTTACATCGAGTGAACTTACCTTTTTTATGTAAGCCGGCTTAAGTATTGTCAGATGGCATGTTATTTCTTTTGTTTGTTTGTTCCATCGTTATCTTTTTTTTTTTTATACAGAAATACTTAAGTCGAAGACAAGTAGATTTTTCCCCGGTTGATTCTAATCCTAGTCGATGTGGATTCAAAAGAGAAGTCAGCTAATTAAAATAAGTACGTTTTGCCACACCAAATCGAAAGACACAATGCTACCACAAAGACCTCAGTCCCCTCCCCCCCCCCCCCCCCATACACACACGCTGGTACACAGAAAACCATTTAATTCGAAGTAGCAACAACAACAACAACAATAACAAAAGACATCCCCAAAAAGATGCACTTACTTTAACAACGTTTACTTACGCGATTGAACACAGTGAATCTTGTTTGTGCAAATATCAAAGATTGGGGATTGCCTTGTTTTCTTCGTTTATGCGTGATGTGTCTGTCAAGCTCAAAGAAAAATATGAAAAATAAATAAATAAGGAAGAGAAAGTTTAGGGAAAACACGCGAGTTAACTCAAACCACTTGTCAAAACTAAACACGGGAGTTTCTGGCGTCATTTTGTGCGTCAGTGGCTACCATTAAGCCTAGACCGTGTGTAAACAGGCCATGATAAAAAAAAGCAGGCAACAAATAAAGTCTCGATAAAATAATGCGCTTGAAGATTTTAATACTTTCAAATCAAACTGGCATCCCGCATTTTTTTTTTCTTTTCTTTTTACGGGTGCGCCCACGCTCATGGAGGCATTTCCAGATAGTTGACTATGACCGGACGTAAAGTTCAACGCTACTAGGGAAACACGCTACCGCTTTCTCGCTAAAGGGGGAAAGGGGCAGCTCTTATTTGAGGAGACCGGGGGAGGGGTGGGGGAGAGAGATGGTGATGAGTTGTAAGGAGGAGGGGGAAGGGGGGGGGGGGGGGGGGTCTGGCGTGCTTGACTCTGTAGTATCTTTTGTTTGATGGTATGGCAGCATAAAGAAAATATTCTGCATTTTCAAAACAGTTCAACCTGACATCCGGGGACAGAAATGGTGCAGTGTCACTCTTTTTAATCAAATCTGCCAAATGACTCACCGAACAAGTGACGAATTAAACGCTTCATTCAAGTGGTCAACTTATTGACAATAATTATACAATATCATATAATTTTACTGGTTTATGTGTAGTCAAGAAAATAAAAGATATTGCTGGGAGCAAAGTACATATAGGGTCATGGTCTCAAGAATGATCATTTATGATTTGACTGTTTCCCTTTAAAGGTCACTATTTTTGGTTAACTTTATAGACACTATTATTGCAGAATAGAGTAGATCAATTCATATAAGTCGGCTGATATTAAGCATACAATCAATCACAATTTTCTCTCCAATATGTGAACACTTGTAGATTACAGAAAGAGAGAGAGGTAGAGAGAGAGAAAGACAGAGAGACATACAGACAAACAGACAGACACACAGACAGATTGGTATTCAATTTGCAAGCTTTTCCCTGTTGATTGTTAGTGAAACTCTCCTTGTATTCAAGTGGACAAAATTTTTGTTTTCTTGTTTCACACCTCGCACGTAGGTATTTTGACCGAACCTGATTTTTTTTTCAGTTATTGGTGGTGGTGTTGTTGCTGTTGTTATACCTGTCGCTCGGAGAAACGAGCAGGTTGTTAGAAGGTTATTGTAGTTGTGTAATAAGCTTACTGCGCAATACTGGCAACACAGGTACAATGGAATTTTCATGGTCTACCGCTTGGATATTCGCAATGACGAGCAGTCATAATGCATGCTACACACGTGTCGGCTCTTCCCCCCTTTAAACTAGTCAGTGAAATGCGAGCTGACGCGGTAATAGCCCGAGAGCAAGCAAAGCATTTCACTTCCAATGAATGGGTAGTTTTGCCACCTTCAGGTATCGGCTCTCTGATCAAGAAATTCGGCGACCCCGTCTCCCCTTCCCCCTTCCCTCCCCCTCCCCTCCCCCTCCCCTCCCCCCCCCCCATTCTCTCTCCGTGTGTGTCCACGTGTGAATGGCGGCCTCCGTTCGAAGAAATTTCTACTACACGCTGTGCTATCTAAAGAAATTCTACCATACACCAAGGCATGATACCGTTAAAAGATACTGTTTACGATTGGGAGTAGTGATTTTAAAAAATCGAGTTATCATATTTCACAAAGTTATCATGTTGATGCATATGTGCAGGTCAGTTGAACCGCAAAACATCGTACCATATAAAATTTCGCAATAAAGCCTAAAATGTAAGGAGATATCAGTAAACCATAACCGTATACGGTTTATTCTACAAACAATTGTATTATAACTATTGTTTACGTTTTGTATATTTGACAATATTAACATTGATTATATTGATTAATTTTACATTGGTTTTTTTCTATCCCTAATTCACATTTCAGAACCATTTTGAAGCATTAACGCTGGGGTTTTGCAAATTGTAAATGATACCTTTAAACTACATTCATTCAGAAGATCAAATCAATCTAGGAAGATAAAAGTAAAGAAACAAACAAACAAACAAACAAGCAAACAAAAAAACAAACAAACAAGGAAACATTTCCCAGGCACAGATCCTCAGATTCGTTCTCGGATTTCGTACTGGCCTTCATTTATTTTTTGTTCTTTTCTTTTTTTGATCATGACATCTGTGATTGCTAACATGTTAGATATAGTCGGGGATCAAATATTGAAAGGTTGAACGAGTGTATGAATGAATGAATGAATGAATGAATGAATGAATGAATGAATGAATGAATGAATGAATGAATGAATAGATAAATAAATAGATAAATAGATGAATGAATGAGTGAACTAACGAATGAATGAATGAATGAACGAATGAATGAATGAATGAATGAATGAATGAATGAATGAATGAATGGATGAATGAATAAATAATTAAATGAATGAATGAATGATTTCAGATTCCAAACCTTTCGGTGCTTATGAGACTTGTTACGCTTGGACAACGAATGAAACTGAGTAATGATTGTGCACGCCTTATCGCCTTCATGTTTAATGACACATTGGTAAAAATAAAGTGGAACAAATATTGCACTTCATCGCGAAACTTTGCAATATGGGAAATCAAAATCCTCAATGCTTGGAAGCTTATTTTGCAACGTGAAGCATTGTGATTTACTTTTACTTGCTTGAGCAAATATTGGACATTCTATCACTGGACACATAATCATTGAAAAGATACATTTCCCCTTGGAATCGAGCGACAGACTAAAATCCATGCAAATGAATACTCCCTCAAAATGTACAACCCCTTCCACCCTGTTTTCATAGTCCTGTGTAAGTCGTTGGCTTGGTATGGTTTTTCCTCCGATTCGCGACAAACAGCTCAAGTATCTGAAAAGGTTGCGAACAAAGCTAGAGTCTAACACGGATTTGCCTTTACTCTGCAACAGAAGGCCGGAGGAATATTGCCTTGAGTGTCGCATTTCAACTGTAAAACTGGCAACCCCCCATTCTCCTTTTACCTACCGCGTCCCATGTTACCTCGTCCAACTACAGCCGGCTTAAGACAAAAATTGTGTTGCTTTTTCAGCCTTCTCTGGATCGCATGATAATTTCGAGTTGTTGCTGCATTTTCCTCCTCCTCCTCCCCTCACTCTCCCTCTCTTTTTATTTTCTTCTCTGTCTGTTCAGGTTGGTGATTCCAGCCCAGGGATACACAATCCATTATCGGTATACTGACCCCGGCGCCACGCCTCAAATCGTTCCCTCCCTTCAATCGAATCCCCCAACCATATTGATTCATTGCGCTTTGCTGACACTTGCAGAAACCTGAATATATATTTGTCTTTCCAGGCATTGGGGATTTGTGTCTTTTTTTCTTCCTCTTCTACTCCTCCTCCTCCTCCTCCTTTCCATGTGTTCCTCCTCAGATAGAGACTTTCTACAATAAATTCTTCGTCAATACTACTCCGTTACCTAAGTGTCTGATGCATCAACATTGTTGTGCCGTCCATAGTTAAACCGGATCTACTTTGTGATTCTGTTCCAATGATGTATGCATAAATTGATTTAGAATACAAACGTAATTCGATTTTGTAATTGGCCCCTAAATCAATTACCAATTTCCTGCTCGTTTGGTTCTCTGAGCGAAATGTTTTCCTACTAATCAGGAACTCATATTTCATTTTTTTTCATTATCAAACAAAGACTATCATTTTGCCTCTAATTAGTGAAATGAGTACAATTACATGGGTGCACATGTCAATAACCATTAACTCGAATGAATACTGACTTCAAAGAACATTTAAAACACATTTAAAAGGACTCTATTGTATCAATTTAGGATAATGACGAAAAAACAACAACAACCAAAAGCGTACTTTCGGAAGTCAGTGATAGACACTGGCTACATGTTTGTCAGATTATTTGTTCGTTTGTTATAAGACATAGTTATTATCTCTCTTTTTTTTTTCATCTGGCGCACAATAGCCAAATAAACAAGTATGCCACAGGCGATTACAGCGTGGGACAGCTTGCTAGTGGACTGGAAAGTATAATCAAATACAAGAGTCAGACAAACCATATTTTCAAATATGGCATAAAAACACACTACAAAGTTTAATTCAGTCTTTAAAGCAAATTTGTTGGATGCCAGAATCATCTTTTATACTATCGCATGATGTCTGATTTAATTAGCTACGAATGATGTATGCTCGATGTAATTAATGAAAGTAAATTGATACCTAAAGAGGTTTCACTCAGTTCACCAAGTAGGCAGTTTAGAAATAACTTAGTATCAGTCATTACTGTTGCTCCTGTAAAACTAATACATACAACTTTTGAAAAAGTAAAAGGCTTTAAGTTGTTATGGATCCAAAATACAGCAAATTGCGCTGATAACGTCATAAAATCATCAAGCAGAGCGAATCTTTTGAAGAAAAAAATTGTTCCTAATCAGTTCACGCATTCACAGTTCCTTCAAATACTCCTAAATGAATATGCTTGTAGTATACAATAAAGTTGAGAGACCGACCCTTGGGTAGGAGAGACACCCGTAGAGGATTTGTTTTCCACCATATTTAAACTTCAAATGACTACCTCAACCAAAATCTCACCCTACTCCCGGTTACAGAATTCAAGCATGCGCAGAAATTATTCTTGTTTTTCAAAGATATCTTATACAGCACATTTCATCTCTTGGGAGGTAATTCTTTCTTCCTCTTTATAACAGTAATAATAACGAAAGTTGATGTGAACCACGTTCTTTATAACTAAGAATAAAGAACAACGAATATGATAATGTTTTTGCATACACCTTTATAGTATATGGATTTCACAATAATTATACAATATAAGTATTGGCCTGGATCACGCAGCGTGTCTGGCATAGATGTATTCTGCTGCAAAAGATAGCGTGTCAAGGACATGCATTCTGATCCTGACTTGGCTATTAAGAATTTGTATACGGCCAAACCAAACAAGAAATGACTTGCGACAAAATATGAGAAGGGATTATTCAGAAGGTAGATGAGTGGATTTAGTCGGTTAAAATCGATATCTGGTTCTTCAGAAATACGGCATTTATTCATTGGTTGAGTGATCCTATGGCGTTTTTAATCCACTGCATTTGACCTGTTGCCACCCCCCCCCTTACGTCATGGTACCAGAGTTCAAAGGTGATCCAGTGTACTTTAGCTTAACGATTCCCAGTGATATGGTCAAATACGAATCAATCAATCAATCAATCAATCAATCAATCAATCAATAAGTAAATAAACAAGTAAATAAATATGTAAATAAATAAATAATGAAATAAGTAAATAGATGAAAAATAAAATAAATAAATAAATAAATAAATAAATAGAGCCTAACATATTACAGAAGACAGTAGGGGGATTGAACAAATCTGAAAACGTCGATATGGTCATCACTCTGAAACACAATGGTTCTTGGTTGTGCGCGTGCAATTTGATAGACCTCACTACGTATTTGCCATTTTGATGGACAAATATTCAGAGAAATATGCAGAGAAACATTGTTTGGTTTAAAAAAAAATGCACATGTACGTCAGACATCTTAATTATTATTAGAGTAAATAGTTAGCTGATTTTAGTTTAGATTGGTTCTGTTTGTTTTCTCATTTTATTCCTTTTTCCTCCCAAAATATTCTACACTCACCTTTTAGCCGGGGCATATCATCTACCCCTCATCACGTAGAAAACACACCACTCTTCTCGCGCTTAATGTTTTGAAATTAATGGGGTGTCTACACGATTTCATTATGACCACATGTTGCATAAAATGACATCGATTATGACCATTTCCTCAAGTATTATGTACAACTTGACGATTATGCAACAAACTCCGAAGAATTCCTGAAACCAACAGGCTGTGAAGGAATTGGAAAGGGTGTATAGATAACGTGTGCATTTTGCTCCTGCGGTTTGCCACATTTTATTAGCGGGGACTGCGGTAGCGAAATCCACCCGGAATTATCTTTTGATCCAATCGTAATTTGAACTGGAAATGCAAATCTTGGGAAGAGACCTACGAGAGAATGGGAGGAGAAAAAAAATCTTGAAAAAATCTGGTAAATCCGAAAAGAAGGAGAGAGAGAGAAGAAGAAGAAGAACAGAACAGAACTAAACCGATAAGCAAAATAAGAGAGAGAGGGAGAGAGAGAGATGGGGATGCTAGAGGGCTGAAGAAGAGACAGAAGAGATGACCGTGAAAGAAAATCTTGGGTAAGGAGAAGTTGGAAGCAGTAGAGGACAAAGACCGTATGAATGTAAGCTTGCTAGATATACCCCCCATGCTGTGCGAAGCTTTTATGCAAAAGATATAAAGACTGACAAAATAGTAAAATACAGCCATGTTTATACCACGCAGTGCTAGTAATCAGCTCAGTCTCTCTCCTTCTCTCTCTCTCACACACACACACCCACACACCCAACCACACACACACACTCTCTCTCTTTCTCATACAATTTCTATACCTAATATCATCCCTGACATTAATACCATTACGCCGACAATGAGATACTTACATCCCACATTCAAAGAAATAAAAGATAGCATGTTGAGATCACATACACTCACGCATACCAACAACCCCATAAAGAATATAATGCAGTATCATCATTAATCTTGTTACTTGCCTGTATGTGTAATGAGAATGATAATGACAAACAGCTATGTTTAATTTGACTGCAAAAAAGCTTTTAAGTTGTAAGCTCTTTCCCTGAATGAGCAAAATCTGAAAACTTAACTTTCTTACAAAATATTACCCTTCATAAAATTCAAGCTAATTCAGTGTTTCGCTGGTTGATTATTGTCTCAATCAACAATGTCATTGAAATCATTGTCATTACTTCTGCGGGGGACTAGTATCGCTGATCCGATGATAATCGTTCTCTTAAAATCATGACTCCGTGGGTTTTTTGTGTCGCATTGTTTCAATAAACAAGTCCTTTATTTCACTGTATCAATTATTTATATTCCCTCGAATTCTCATTTAATCATACTTACATATTCTGATGAAGCTTACAGCCATATTTGCACAATCATGGTGACGCAGTGAATGTACGTCACCCACACCATGCAGCTCACGAGTCATACAGCTCATGAGCTAGATCCAAGCCCAATGAGCTCGACATCAAGTAAATCAGACCCACGAGCTATACGGTCCACTGGCTAGATACTTCATAAATAAAATGAATTAGTATCTTGCTATATCTCATTGGTCTGTTTAAATTGGTGTATGTATAGCTCATGAGCTGTACGACTTGTGGGCTGTACGACTCACGGACCTCTGATTTTCAATGTCTAGCTAGTGGGACGTATGACTCGTGAGTGTCTGGCTCGTGGGACGAACCTGCTGTGGTTGGGTTTCTCTCTTAGCAAAGGGGATCTCGGGTTCGAATCCCGCCCAGTGATTTTCCTCTCTGAAAAGTTGGACAGTTGTGCCTTAATCGTCTATGCAATCAATAATAAGTAACAGATCTGATTTACTGGTGTGCGCCTTAGCAGGTAGCCCCAATTTGCTGCTCTGTGTTATGTGGTGTTTCCTCTCTCATCTTGAGTGTTTTCGTGTTATAAACATTGATGAACGAATTATACAGTTATTGTGATCATACTGGACAAATATGGAGGCATTTACTCAAGTTTCAAGTCGTCATTTGATGTGATGACATTTTGGCTTGGATTCACCATTGGACTTCACTGTGCCACCATGATGTACCATGCAGACAGAGACCTGAACTTCAAGGGAAATTGCTGAACCAAGCTCCCTTTGGAAGGATAAAAGGTCAGTTTATCACTAAGGTTTTCTGAAGAAGTAAGTTTATTCAACTTTGTTCCACGGGCTGGAAGTGAACAATGGAGTGGATTAAACTCCTCCGCCTACTTTTATCGCTTTTGATTGTCAGCTCTTTAACATCTGCTGGTAATGAACATTCCTCTCTTGGTGGGCAGAACACAGCTATTGTATCCACTGAGCAGCCAAAGAGGAACAATGAAGTGAGGTATATAGGGGCACCCATTGCTTACTACTCCAATTCTACTGCACACTTTCACCTGGCTGTGTTATTGTCTGGGGACATCCAACCAAATCCTGGCCCCATCCAGGAGGCGACCGACGTTGAACACCAAAAAGAATTTGACACTGGCCGACAGTCTCTACTGTACTACAATGTGGACACTCTACATAGTCTCAACACCAGACCGCATCTGTTGATCAACCACGACGTATGGATGAGCATTTGCAACTTAGGCTGCACATATGGAAAGTGCCGATGGAAAAGATGTTGAAGTTGAGTGGCACAGATGGAAGGCTAAATTTGTTGATATTTGTAATGAACAGTGTCCGAGGATTACTTTGAGAGTAAGGGGTCTGAAGACAAAGTGGGTGACGCCTGAGTACACTAGATTGTGTCATGAAAGAGATGCCCTTAGAAAAAAGGCTGAACATACAAAGGACCCACGGGATTGGAGGCTTTTCAGATGTTGTCGTAACCATGCGAATAATTTAAGAGTAACATTGAAGAGGTCGTTTTGTCATGAACAAATAGTGCAGAATAAAAGAAACCCATCAGAACTGTGGAAGTTACTAAAGGATATTGCCCCGACCTCATCCAAGAAAGTTACCAATCCATTGAACCTAGATGTCAATTGTGTGAATGAGTATTTTACTTCTATTGGTAGTCAGCTTGCTACCAATCTTCCTACTGTCGATGCAATGAACCTGTCATTTCAGAGGTTTACTAGTCGCTCTGTATTTAAATTTGACAACATATCTGAGGATTTTGTACGAAGAGAGCTGCAATCAATACAAGTTAACAAGGCCACTGGCCTAGAGGGTGTTAGCGCACGCCTCATGAAGTTGGCGGCACCCGTTATCAGTACACATATTACTTACCTGTGTAATCTTTCCCTTCAAACCAGCCGTATACCAGCTGAATGGAAACAAGGTCGAGTAACTCCCATTCATAAGGGGGGAGATCAGGGCAATGTTAACAACTACCGTCCCATAACAGTTATACCGACCATTATGAAAATCTTGGAAAAGGCAGTTAACATGCAGCTTCATGATTATTTGTCAGATAATCATGTCTTAACCCCTCACCAATCTGGATTTAGAAAAGGTTATTCCACCAGCACTGTTCTTGCGTATTTGAGTAATAACTTGTTGAGCAACATGGATAGAGGTATGCTGACTGGAATGGTATTTCTTGACATAAGAAAAGCGTTTGACTCTGTCGATCATACACTGTTATTGGATAAGTTACAAATGTATGGCATAAAGGATCAAGCCTTATCCTGGTTCATCTCTTACCTTTGTAACAGGACACAATGTACACCCATTGCTGGTAAAACGTCTGATGTGCTGATGTTAAAATCAGGAGACCCCCAAGGATCGATATTAGGGCCTCTTCTTTTTTCTCTGTTTATGAACGATCTCCCGTCTGTCATTGACCACGGTAAAATAATCATGTATGCAGATGACACTGCTCTTATGTACTGTGCTTCCAATCCAAGGGACATTGAAACATGTCTTAATCATGATCTGAATCGCGTGAGAATGTGGTTAGAAAGAAACCACCTCACCCTGAATACCGAAAAAACATGTTTCATGATGTTTGGAACACCACAAAAATTATCAAAATTGCAACACCCACCAATCAAAATCAATGTGTCTGATGTATCAATAAACCAGGTAAACAGTGTTAAATATTTGGGAGTCTGGCTGGACCAGCACATGACTTGGCAGGATCATGTAAAGTACATCTCAAGCAAAATTGGTTCTAGGCTAGCCCTATTGCGCAGAGTCAGAAAGTACCTTGCCACAGATAGTGCCAAACTGCTCGCCAATTCTCTCATTCTCCCTTATTACGATTATTGCAGTATCTCATGGAGCAACTGCAGTAAAGGAACAAAAGACATTCTGATTAAGCAACACAAGCAGATGGCAAGAATTGTCCTTAAAACAAACATGCTCACTTCTACTTCCGAAATGTTCCGTACTTTGAAATGGATTGATATGGAAAAAAGATGGGAGTTCCAGAAAAGCAAACTATTGTTTGATATCATGAATGACAGCGCACCCTCTTACTTGTGTGACATAATCACATTGTCCACCCGCACTCATGGATATCGAACACGAAGTTCGGAGAATTTTGGTGTTATTATTCCAAGAGTAAGAACTGAATGTGGTAAAAGATCCTTTTCAGTTGACGGTGCTCTACTATGGAATAGCCTGCCACCCCAAGTGCGAAATGCCCAAAGTAAGAACGTTTTTTGTTCACAGTATTTGAAATGGTGTTCTGGGTAATAAGTTTATCAATTTTTTTTTTCTCTCTCGGGGGATGTTGATTCACGTTGTAGCGGAGGGTAGAAGAAGAAGCAGATTGTATGTTGTTGTTTGATATTGTATGATGATCAATGTTGAGTATAGTTGATTTTGTTGTTAGAAATGAATGTTCACTTTTGATGTACAGAATAGTATAATGTATAAGTGAATGAAGAGTTTAGTGTAGATAATAGTTTTTGATTTGGTAAATTGATAGAAAAAAATTTAATGGTTGTATAATTTTTTCTTCTCAGTCATGTATATTTTGATATATATGATATATTTATATTCATTATAGGGGGTGCATTTTTCTTTATAAACTCAGACAGTAAGTTGCATTTTTTTCCCATCCCGGTTGCAAACTGCTACATTTAGTCTCATTCTTCATTTTCCCGATGTTATGATCAGTTCTGTTCTGTTTGATGTACTATTCGGAGTTATGTAAATGTTATTTGTTGTGATTGTCACCTTGTATGTATGTGTTTACAGGGCCCCCTGGAAAACAGTACTTGATTACTGACGGGGCCACCCTGTATAAATAAAACGAAATAATAATAATAATAATAATAACAATGTAAAGTTTTTTGTTTGTTTGTTTTTTAAATGGCAGGGCTTCGGGTAGAGCAACGCTAACAAGCCATCTAATGTAAATATTATATTTCTTAACGGGTTTTTAATTGTTATCGTTATTAGGATAATTTCTATTGTCTTCTTTAAAATAACGTTATTTAAAGATACAAGTACCCAGGCGGATGCATTTGCATTCCAGAGTGCTCAACTATCATCTGGCTACACAGTTCCAGATCGGAGAATGTCTCTTAGAGCTTAATCATATGTAGCAATACATTACCGATCTCTCCAACGATACCATTTCGGGTGCTGTTCGTTATTCCGAAGGTTCGTTAATCCGAAAATGAAATAGGTTTCGCTATTCCGAAGGCTCGTTGATCCGAAATGATATAGGGTCCGTAACAAAACTTCGGAATAACAAGCTTTGTTTCATTTTCGGATCAACGAACCATCGGATTAACGAACCTCATCACATTTTCGGAATAACGAACCTTCGGAATAACGAATCTTCGGAATAACGAACCTTCGGAATAACGAGCTGTAACCATTATTTCATATGTATGTAGGTTTTGTTTTCCTGTCACAAAGCACTGCTGAAGAATGATAAAACAACAAACATGAACACATTCACGAAGTATGCTGTCACTTATTTTGACGGCAGGATTTCGTTTGTACGTGTTCATGTCGATGGTATGCGCACGCTCATGTGACAGTAGGTCCCGATCCTAACATTTATTAATTATCGTAGTACACGTTGAATAATCATGTGATTCATTTTTTTTCTTTTTCACTAAACTCATCAAGCAGGGGAGAAAAAAAAATAACAGTTACTGGAGAAATTCCAACGTAATGTATAGTGGTATTCAATAGCAAAGAAAGCAAACAGTAAATCATCGCCGTGTGTTCGCTGGGAAGTAGGGCAATTAAATTTCAAAGCCATTACCAAAATGTGGGATTTTATACTCAGAGGACCTCACGACCACTTAGCGGAGCATAGCGGCAACCCCACCAGGAGACGAGAGAGCCATTACCACCCTTGCCTGCCCGGGTCTTTTACAACCCCATTTCAATTAAACCACCCGTGTCCCGCGCACTTTATGGGATGGTGAGAACACATTAATATTCATCACTCAGTGTTCAATATCGTTGCTTTTTCGCTTTAGGTGTTTTCTTTAAGATAAGGAATTGAGATATGTAGAGCCTCATTTGGCCGTTAGTTAACGAAAGATTTATAGCTAGGTGAAACGACGCCTATCATATCACCCTAAGAGACAGGCCAAGGCATGTATGTCTTTTTCCTAATCATGGCAGCGCAAGTTTTCCATTCCTCCACGCTCCCACGCCTTAGAATTCAGTATCACTTAAACGACACATTGATTCTGACTCCCATAAGTACCTATGAAGACTCATATTTCATTTAATGATGGGCCATTATTTTATGCACTTCACTTGCTGGAAAAATATTTCATTCACCAATGAATAAAATAAAAGTCATCGTTCAACCCTGCGGGGGGGGGGGGGGTTAGCCTTATGATTCAGTATTACTTAAAACGACACATTAATCCCGACACTAAGTACCAATGAAGAGCCATATTTTCTTTAATGATGGGCTATCACTTTATGCACTTTACCTGCTTAACAGGTGTAAAACAAAGCGCAAATGGTCATTCATCAATAGACTAAATTAAAGTTACCGTTTAAACCTTTGCGGGGAGGGGGGGGGGGGGTCAAGCCGTATAATTCAGCGTTGCTTAAACGACACATTAAACTTGACTCTCATAAGCACATGTGACACGTCGTCCTGCCTTTTATGATGGACAATCATTTTATGCACTTGACCTTTTTAAAGGGATAGTATAGTACTGGTGGAGATGGGGATAGGGCTTTTAACTTTTTGCGAGATACCAAGAAACCACTTATGAAATAATACAGAGCACACCATTCTCAGAGGAATTCAAAGTTTATTTGATAAAGATCGGCTTTGAAATGGCTGGGACATCCAAACGCACAGTAAAACGAAGCGATAGAAATAAAAGGTGGGTTGGACTTTTTATTGGGATTGCTCTGTTTTGGGGTATCTCGGACATTTCAAAACTTGGAATTACATGCTCTTTCATATTCTATAAGAGGTTTCTCATTATCTCACCCCAAAAAGGTTGGAAACCTAAAGTTATGTCTCAAGCAAAACTATACGATCCCTTTAACCAATGTAAAAAAAAGGGTCATTCATTAATAAATGAAAAAAACAAAACAATATCGTTTGACCCAGTGCGGGGGGGGGGGGGGCAGAAAAAAATTGCTGAGCGAGAGCTCTCGGACAATCGCAGCTTTCACCCATATTCACTAACACGAATAAAAACGCACATATCAATCTTTGAAACTATTATGCGGACACCCACTCTCGGGGCATGCAAACAAGTTCCCACGCAGCCCACATCCAAGCGCACCGGCAGACACGGACAAACACCCGTCAAAAACAAGAAATACTGCCGCATCTAATTCGATGAAGAACAAATCTGTTTGCTCTAAGACTGTGGGAGGCTTGGGAATTTTAATAAACAGAAATGGAAAAGCAATAAATACTCTGTCTATCTAAAGCATGAAATCACTAAACGCCGTACCTACGACGTGAACAAGAACTGCATGCAAATGAAGGAGGTAATAGCAGACCCAGGAATTATTATGTGAATCAATCAGGGCTGTTTTCTCTTCTCTCTCTCAGTATCCCTTTCCTCTGACGTGTTTCAATTATGTTTTTCACGGAGAATGTAACTTTGAATACAAGAACTTAGTTTTCACTATTAAAGTTTGTACCCTTCTTGTAATACTTCGAAACTATGAGGAATGTTTAGATAGGAAATATATAAGTGCCAAGAATTTCATCTTGATCATGAAATGGATATATTTAAATATTTTGAGATGGAAATAAAGAATTAAAGAGGAAAACTTATCTTAGAAGTGAAGTAGAGAACAAGGTCATTTTTAAGCAGCACAATTAAACCTCGTCGTCAATGTATAGCAGGAATATTTTTTTTTTTATTTTAGGTATAGTAGGCCCTATTTAACAAAAGACTGGAATGAACCATTATGAAAAAAAAAGACAAATCAATTTTGCAAATTTATAGCTTCAGGTTTGTATATTTTTGTGTCTTTACCTGTTCTCTGAGAAACAAAAGATATAAAGTTAAGAAATTGTTGGAATTGGTTTTTTTTTAAATCGAAGTAATTGAAGAATCCATTACTTCATTTCTGTATTTTGTGTGTTTACCGGTTCTTTATGGAACACAAGAGATAAAGTTACGAATTCTGTGAATTTCCTTCATTACAACTTTTTTTAAAGGTTTTACATTTTGCAATAATGGAGTTTTATTCAAAGATAATCAAATTGCCCACTTCTTTTTTCAAATATTTACAGATTGATCAACGTATACGTTTCCGACTTTTATTTTTTTTTTCATTTTCGTTTGTATGAATCTCAGAATTTGATAAATGAAAGAGATGTAAAGAGAGATCCTCAGTTCTGTTCATGATTTCTCAAAACAACCGCAAACCAAAGCAAACTCATGCATCGATCTCATGCCTAAATGTTTCTCCACTATTGTTACGAATTACTTACATTGGCAATGAGTGAAAATGATCTGCATAGAAGAAGCCACAGCTCTGTAAAAACATGATGCCATGTCCTTTTGAGCAGATCAGCTGTGTGGCTGTTGCATGATTTTTGTTGTTGTTGTTGTTGTTCTTCTTCTTCTTCTTCTTCTTCTTCTTCTTCTTCTTTTTCTTTTTCTCCTTCTTCTTGGAAACAAAGCTGTTGCCAGTTGGTGTTTTACATCGTGTGGCGCTGGTCTATAATCCATCCCAGCACTGGAGAAAGACATTGTCTGCGGAGACTGCGGGGAAAGGCCACTTCCAGGAACAACCTAATTCTAGGATTTGCACTTTTCACTAAGAAGTACTTCAGATGAAGCGCAGTTTGACCCACTTATTTCCATAATCCTATACCAGAGAACACAGTCGGGAAACCGTTAAACGAGGAAGCGAGGAAAATTGGTTTTGCAGTTCTGATGCTGTCAAGCACGCATGTGATTAGGAATTTTCATATGCAGAATATCCCATTGATATTCTTCAAATAACCTCAGAAGTGCAAATATTTAGAACTCCAAGTTTGAAACTTGAAACGGGATATCGAATCTTTTGTTCTTAAAAACCAAATCATCAAACTCCTCAGACACTTTGTGAATATTTCCTGTTTCCTGTTCCTGATGTCAATATTTTTTTCTCTCTCTCTGCTTGTTAATTATGAATATACGAATGATACACAGGACAGAGTGGATCGGGAGAATTGGATGCGCGAGTTTAACTTTGGAACTGTTTAACTGGTTTTAGACTGTTCAAAAGTTAAACGAGAGCATCGAATTCTCACTGATCCACGAAATTAGGCAGCGCATCATTTGTGTTATAGAATGGGCCCGTAAATTCTTGAAATACAACCATTTTCCCCACCATGCGTCCGGTACACCTACAACGCTATACAAGACTTGAGCCATGCGTTCGGATTTTACCGGACGCATGGCTCAGTAAGAACAAATTCATGACAATAATCTAATCAGATTGCAGAAATTCTAAAGCCCATTTTATAATGTCTAGTGTTACCTTTATGTGGGAAGTTAAAGACATACGCTCTCTCTCTCTCTCTCTCTCTCTCTCTCTCTCTCTCCTTTTGTGTCACTGTGTTCCGTTTTGCATAGAGAAGAAAAAACAGTGTGAGAAAAATGATAGCCCATAATCGTTACCGGAAATAAAGTATAGGCGTGTTTGAAGGCCTCTTCGAATTATTGATATATTTCTCCAAATACATTGTTGTTGGTGTTGTTGTTTTGTTGTTGTTGTTTTGTTTGTTTATGGAAAATAAATGGGCCCTACTAAGAATAACATTTCCAGGCAATAATTATATCAAGCGATTTTATTAGCAAAGTCAAACGTTGTTGTATATCATGAAAATATAAGCGAATGTCATTGTAAGCATATTCAGTTGATATTACAGTGTGCTATGTACAATAGCCTACCTCCAAGAGTATCAGTTGACATACTACTGTATATGTTTGTATGTGTGTGTATGTGTGTGTGTGTTTTTTTTTTTAGGATAAACGCAGCGTTTTGCTTGTTCGTCCTCTAAATATTACATATATATATATATATATATATATATATATATATATACATATGTATATATGTAACAAGCGGAGTACCTGAGAAGCGGTAACATACAAGCAATGCAGTACACTTCACGATGCCTGCACATGAAATTCATATGGGTATATAGGCCCACATACTGGCACAGCTTGGCGTTGAAGATTTTGTGAGTGAGTCTTAGTAACGGTGGGAATCCAGCGGAATCAAGTGCGACTCTATCTCGGCTAACGGCAAACGATTGATGAATATGCTCATCTTTCTGGTTTACACAAGTCAACACCTAGATTTACCACACACTGTAGGGACGCAAAAGGCATATTCATGTCTTCATGCAATATCTGCAAGCGGCCGGAATAGAGAGGTCCCCCGAGACCATCGTTCAATCAACGTCGGCCAAAATACTGCACTCAACAAACTAATACATAAGTACCTTCTTCTTGGAGGTGCGCTTTTCGTTGTTACCTTGAAGGAAACCCTCAAGAAAAATTTTGAACAACATATTTACTTTCGTCTCAAAGCCAAACTGATTATCTTTTTATGAGATACAATGAATGATTTGGAGAACTTCTTCGTTAGTTGACAGAATGAATCAATTTCAGCTGCGAGTCTCGCTTATTCTGATGTACACCGCCGACAGTCGAAGAATGTCCGGCGGATGTTTAACCAACACTTGCTTTCTGAACAGAGTTTGACTTTTCTCTAGCTGCCACGAGGGAAATTCGAAATGTATACATTGTTATTTCACTGTATTCTTCTCCTAGAAAGTGATGCAGCTATGCCTGTCATATTATCTTGGTGTTTCAATAGAATCGATGTGTTTAGTATAGAATATATATATGTTTATTTGCTTGGTTTGCCTTTTTCGCTTTCTTATTCATTTTTTTTTTTTTTGGGGGGGGGGGGGTCACTTCAACTCACTGTGAGCTTTAGGGAGAGAAGAGACCTACCCAATAAAGTTTGCCAGTTTTATTGAAATTCTTATCTCACTTTCCTGCAGATTGCTGGAGGAACAAAGCTTTGAATAAGGCGAAGAAAGACAGCACCTTCTTGTTTTCTGTCTATTTGCTGTTTGTTTTTCTTTCGCACCTATGACTATGGGTACAACCGCTGCAAGCATACGGACGTGGTACTGTGCTTTCCACTTTCTAATGTTTGCTAACCCTTGTTGTTAACCTGAAAGCTGAACAGAGATATTACAGCGTTCTTTTTCTGTTTTATTTCAGTTTCGTTCGTGCCAAGGTCCATTCGTCTAGAAAGCAAGTCCTGTTTCACTATAAGGTATACCAAGGTAAATGCCAATGATTAGGAATTTGTTACCCCCTGCAGGAACCTCATAGTGTGCACCGGCAAGATACTGCACATAATTTGCTGCCGATCTATCCGGTGCACGTCATGACACCCATGAGTCATACATCCCACGAGTAATACAGGTCACGATTTATGTAGCCCACGAGTAATACAGCCCACGAGTCATACAGCTAAGGAGTTTCAAATACTGTTCATGAGTCATACAGCCCACGAGATATACAGCTCACGACTTATACCCCGCAGCAGACGCTAAAAGAACAAACAAACAAATTATGCACACCAGCTCGACATCGAGTAAGATCGGCCCACGAGCTAGACACGAGGCCTTACTCACCAAAGAAGTGTTTAGCTAGAGGGCATGCTTTACTTGGTGTCTAGTCCGTGTGCTGTATGACTAATAGGATGTTTGACTCCTTGGTGAATGGCTTGTTACGATCCGTGTGTGTCTACCTCGTTGGATGTCCCCAATCCTATCTACGGTAGATATGAAACTGTCATTCACTGTTTCACCACATAGGCAAAGTTTAGAGGTTGCTACAGGGCAACCGTATATTCTAATTCACAATAGACCTCTGTTACCTTAATCAAGTGGATTTTTTTTTCATGTTTACATATCCTATTGATTTCTCTTTTATATAGGTCAAATGGTGATTACAAGCAGTTTGAAAATTAGAGGTACTGTGAAAATACCATTGGGAGCAGTGATTTCAAAAATGCTCCAGTTATCACATTTGAGGCAAATGGGTAGGTCAGCTGTATCACATAACATCCTACCACATAAATTTTTTCCAGTAAAGCTTAAAATAAAACGGAGATATCACTATTCTTCTCACTTAAAACACATAACTGTAGGCGGTCTAGTGTAGAAACAATTTAATTGTTTTTGATATTTAACAATACTTAGCATTCACTATACTGATCAACTTTTTTTACGCTGGTTGTTTCTATCCCTCACTCACATTTTAGAGATATTTTGAAGCACTAAAACTGGGTTTTTGTTTCATCTGCAAATGGTAAATAATGCCTTGCCCACGTGAACTTCGTGGCACCTGTAAAAATTATATTTCGGAAAATATGCTTTTGTTTCATCGGGTACGTGATTGTATACGTTAAATCTCTCTCACTCTTCTGTTGCAAGAAAGTCAATGGTTAATGATTGTTGGGAAGGCAAATCCTATTAAAAAACCTCTTGTTATGCAATCGTGCGGCCGAACTTTAATTGGCCTCCCTAGCCCTAGGGTCGCCGCGTCCCAAGGTATGCCATAATTTATCGTTAATATTTAATCTATTTTAGTAGATCTTTCACAATAGGCATTCATCGTTGTTTGAATTCAGGGCGACGTCATAATCGAACATATTTACAGAAAAAAAAATTGCAAGCACGGCAACAACGCGCACGTTCAGGTGTATCATAATGCTGTATCCTTACAATGGGATATTCGATATTCGAACAAGGTATATTTACAATTTCTCGCACTCATATCTTGAACAAAATGCTGAAAGTTGTATACAATACAGAATTGGGAACAACCTCGTTTATTCCAGATTGAGATTATTTGAGAAGGATAAGAGCTTCTAAGACCATAATATAAGCAAAACAATAACAGCTTTCCAGTCTGGCTGTAACTCCTTATTTGTTTGTTTGTTTGTTTGTTTTTTGGTTGTTATTGTTGTTGTTGTTGTTTTTTTTTTGGGGGGGGGGTTGTTATTTTTCCCCTCTCTTTTAATTTTGATTTTATTTTATTGGTTAAGGTATCAGGCCCATTATCTCAATTGTACATACATCGCGGGTAGTAAGTGAAATTATAAATGAAATAAAAACTGTATATCTATAATATATAAGTTGTTTACGAAGTAATTTTCTCTTCGTTGAACTTATAATGTGATAACAAATTGTATATGGGATATAACTGATAGAAAGCAATTTGTTAACATTAACGGCTATGATTCGCAGTTAAAACTTATCTCATGTGGAGTCCCACAGGGCTCCCTCTTGGGCCCACTTTTATTTATTTTATACATAAATGACCTTCAAAAATCATCGCCAATTTTATCATTTATTTGTTTTGCTGATGACACAAGTTTGTTTTGTTCTCATCGAGACCCTAATACATTAATTGATATGATGAATATTGAGCTTAGGTCTGTGCAATCCTGGATTTATGCCAACAAATTATCCCTGAATATAGAAAAAACTTATTATATGGTATTCAGTAATTCTTTGAATGTTGTCCCACATGAGATCAAAATAAATGATATATGTTTAACGCAGGTCAATAACGCGAAGTTTTTAGGGCTTTGGATTGACCGAGAATTATCCTGGAAAACTCATATTAATTTTGTAAGTAAAATTTTGTCCAGAAATATTGGAATTTTAAACAAGCTTAAACATTTGTTCCCTGATTATATTTTGCAGAGTATATATTCTTCTTTAATATCTCCACACTTTAATTATGGAATTTTGGCGTGGGGAAACGCAATCAATTTACTATTAGATTCCCTTCTTCGCATTCAAAAGCGAGCAATAAGAATTATAAACCACGCCGGATATTTTGCTCATACCAACTGTTTTTTTCATCAAAACAGAATTCTGAAAATTCCAGACCTATTTTATTATAATCTTGGAATTTTCATGTATAAACTAACAACTAATGAATTACCATCCGTTTTTATTCACATGTTCAAAAGAAATCGCTCTATTCATTGCTACCCCACTCGTCAGAGTGACGCCTATCACCTTCCCCGTACTCGCACTATTTTTGCAAAGAAAACAATTATGTTTACTGGACCCAGATACTGGAATGACCTCCCTCAAGATATTACTTCTTCCTTATCCTTATTCACCTTCAAACGCAAACTAAAACGGCTATTACTTAGTGGATACACACTACCCGGCTCTTAGCAACATTCTCTTTTTTAATACCCCCAGTCTTTTGTCTTTGTCTGCAGCTCCAAGTTACTTCACGATACCGTTATAGCACTTTGTGTGTGTGTGTGTGTAAACACGGCGAAATATGTACAGTCTCGTTTAAGCGATACTAAAGTATTCATGTGGTTCGTTAGTTCGTTTTTAATACTGATTTTGCACTGGTACAATTTAAGTTGGTCGAGATAAACATGTCCGTTCTCCGTATAATTTCACGCCTATAAATTCGGGAACCTACAGTTTTTACAAGCGTCATTGCTTTTATGTAGGCCCCATCATATTTCTGACATTTATTTGTGATATCCTCAGATGAAAATGACCATTTATATTTGTGTGTAATGTTAGTTTGTCTTTTTTTCTTCAAACATAAGATATGGTTGTATATGTTTTGTACTTTTGTTTTATTGTCAATCATTTTGTGATCCCATCACTGAGAAATGGAAATATGAAATAAACTTGAAACTTGAAACTTAATGAATAATAGAGAAAGGCTACAGCCTGCCTTAGCGTGCGTACAGTGTAGTTTGATTTGCTCGCAGCCCTTTATACATATAGGAAAAAATAAATTGAGAGGAAGACTGACTTGGGCAGAGATAGGATAGAAAAGACAGAGAATTAACTGCATGTTTATGTATAAAGCTATTTTCAAATCAAACTAGTCTTCCAAACCATCAATTGGAAAACATGATTAGATCTTTGAAAGCTGTGTTTTTTTTCCCAACTGTTTCTTCCGTCGAAGTTTATCTGAGATGCAAAATTTTCCCCATTTGCGCCCTTAATACTGCTAAAGAAATAAAAAGAGCCGCTGTCATCAAATAAGATAACACTTTATTTTGCTTAATAAATGACTTTTCAAGTTTACACCCAGTCAACCTTCCACAATATATGTGACCGTGCATCACAAAACGAACAAAAAGTTGCACTCCCTGATTTTATGTGAGGACTCTGAAAAGGTGAAATGTTTGAACCAAGTCAATCTTGGGTTTTTCATATTTGCTGAAAGAGCTACACTGTATTCTTCGTGTACATTATTATTAAGTTTTGGGTCATAAAACGAAATGGAAAGTGTGTTTTCATCAGTATTTCTACAACCCTTTTTTGTAGAGTATTGTGATCAAGGTACGTCTTTAGAGATCACTTTTCATTTCTTGGAAATCCTTTGCACAACCTTCACTTTCAATTCAAATATTCTTCAAAGGGCAAAGCAATCCCCTTGAAAGTTGGCAGTAATCATGAACAGAATAATGTTTATAAAGCATGCTTAATTTCAGTTTAATCTGATAATTCCTTCATTGTTGTTGCTAAGGTGGTTGACATCCTGGTTTTTTTTTTTTGTCTCATTCAATGCACAGCAGGCACAGTTTGGTGAAGATTAAGCGCTTGAATAGATCCTGTACTTCAGAGCCTCTTCTCTAAGTTCACACTTTTCCAGAGTGTGTGCTTTCTTTCAAATATCTAGATAGGTTAGGAGAGGCCATTTGACTTGAGTTATGTGTCATTTTAAAGCTTAGAGTCTGTTCTTTCAGAATCTTTTCTTAACTAAAAGTCCTTGTCTGGCGACTTTTTGTTTGTTTTGTGATGCAGGGTCATATATATTAGTCATCACTTGCAACAAAACGGGTCATTTCAATATGAAACAAGAAAACTGGCATAAAAATGATTGCAGGAAGTGCGTAAGCTTTCAAACACCTTATTTTATAGAAGGAATTTCTTATCTGTTCGGTCACATTTCATTTTGTGGTTTGTGTGTGTTTTTTTTTTCCTCAACTTCCGGTGACTTTAAGAGGGCGGTGAATTGATTAAAAGCCGACATTTGTATCATTGTACAAACATTCTCACGAATGGCGCAGAAATGACATCAATTACATAAAAAGAATGTGGGCCTACTTTTGATAACCGATAACGTTGACGAAGGATCATCTGATTTGTCAAATCAGCTTGTCCACACGGAACTCGATTATTGGAGCACAATTTGATTTCCAGCGTGTCAGATTTATTCAAGAGAGAACGATTAATAGATAAAGCGAAATGAGCACAGGAAATCATTCGCACTATGTACAAAAAGCACGTTGTCTCTTTCGGAACACCTACAACGTCAGCACAATGTACACATCTGCAACACGTATCTTGACAACGGGTGATCTTTGGCGCAGGCCTGCTACCCAATTCATAACCTTAAACATACAACCCACCCGAATTAGGAAATGAATCACCTCCCATCAATGAAAGGGATGCCATCCAATAAAGGGGGTATCACAGCCTCTCCCGACTTCCCGTATGTCAGCTCATATTGTTTGGATTATCCAACTACAGCCCTCTATCCATCCGGAGCTACGATGAGATTCTTCTCCCCCCTCTCCCTCCCTCGCTCTTTCTCTTTTCTCCTGGAGCGATGGAAACACGGAAGCAACCTGTCATGAAGGGTGATTCTTGGCTATCTGCCTTAAAGCTAGAAACGGGAACAATCTTATTATGAGGGTCCACAAGCCTCCCCCTCTCAATCCCCCGATACCAGTGATACAATGGATAGTTTCTCCGCACTTACATCACATTAGTACGAGGCCAGTCAAAGGGAAGTCGGTAACTGGGAGGGTGCACACCCCTGCGGTGTCACTAATGCACCGCGCGTCTTACCTCTCGGCGCAAAACTCCACATGATTAAAGCTGAAGCAACCAAAAACAAGTTAGGGCTTGACAGGTGTTTGAAGATTCGAAATATACCAATTTGCTACATGGCAAGTAAAACTGGAGGAGTGGGGTTGAGGATGAATACGGGAAATGAATATCCCAAATGGATTATGAAATATGGTACAAATGAAGGGATCAATTTAGTTCGCTGATCGCAGTGCATAGTTCGTAAACAAATGAGGGCTCTATGTGTGCAGAGTTGAAATGTCTGCAAAGTTTGCATTGTTTTCCCATGATCACCATAATCATTGATAATTGATGAACATAATTCTTTTGTCATTAATCTAAAAGATATTTATATTGTTCTTTTAGTAATCTGAGTGTCAGTGCCTTCATCTCTGCTGTTAAACGTTTAGAGGTTGGTTTTGTTGTCGGTGGCGGTGATGGTGGTATTATTTCCGATATTGTTGGTGTTGTTGTTCATGATGAAGTATGAGTAAAGTGTTAAAAATAAAATTCGTCATAAATGTCAACGTCACAAAGTAAAATATGGGTTTCTGTGTTTTTTTACGCGATTCAAGTCTGACGAATCTCGGCTGTTCGCGTCGCTATTACTGGAGCACGGCTTTAAGTTACCTCTGGTAAATTGATTCGCCAGCAGGAAACGGCCCTCGTGATGATGAAACTTGGATCGCGGGAGGCTCATAGCTGTATTTTGATTCATGCCCCATCTCAAGTGAAGACGGCAGAAAGCAGCCCCGTCATTGAGGCAGGGTAAATGCACTTAGGAGTCAAGCGGGAAAAGGCCGCTGGGAGAATATGAAAAGTGGGCAGCATTTGTCCTGCATGATTCATGTTTGATCGCTCCTCTATCGGGGCTAAACGGGCCACAAATTTCCAATTTAGGACCATTTTTCTGAATGTCTCCTAATCCCAGCGTATATAGGTCACATACTTGGTCAGTCTTGTCAAAGAAATCTAGAAGGGGGAAAGAGGAATGAGATTGAAAATGCGTAGAAGACGATTCTTTCGATTCAAGAGTTGCCATGACAACTGTTGACAGCATGATTGTGCACAGTTGTCGTACATGACGTGTTTGTTCGATGTACAGTCGTCACATGCCCCAAAAATATCATAATTAACTATGAAACATTGTTTAGTAATATCATCAGAAAGGTGTGCCTTGAGGGATAGATATGCATTGTTATGTAGATGAACTTGATTTACATCACCTGGTATAACACATTTCATCGAATATCAGATTACCCCTTGCATAATTCGCGGATATGAGTAGAAATGTTCCGTATGATTATCTCTTCAAATAATAACATGTCTTTATAAATATATATATATATAATAAACCGGTAATGCAATATTTTGCCAATGTAGAGTTTATTGAGCAACTCAAATTTCGGTGGCTTCCATCCACCTTCTTCAGGAGTCTCGACGCGTCGAGACTCCTGAAGAAGGTGGGTGGAAGCCACCGAAAATTTGAGTTGCTCAATTAACTCTATATAGGCGAAATATTGCATTACCGGTTTATTCTTCGTTACATTGGAGCCAATACGTGAATTCGCAACATATATATATATATATATATATATATATATATATATATATATATGTATATATATGTATATAGTTATTGATTTGTTTATTTTTTATATTGTGAGACCTATTGATGAGAGCGTGCGGAGTAGCAGAACGTTGTAAAGTACAGGTACACTGCTTACTTATTGAATTTTCAGCATTGTTGGATATTTTCATATGTCCGTTTGACTGAATTTAGTCTTTTCAGAAATCAAAGCAGTTCATCTCAAAAGTAGATTCTTCCAAGTCTTCAAATATCCTTTGAGACTGGTATACGTAAAAAAAAAGAATCACAAACGAATAAAGAAAGTATGTCCATCTGTCGGAAGTCATGGACCTTTTTCTTTCTTTCTTTTTTAAACTGAACATTTCCCTGAAATGTTTGTTTTGTATCCTTGCATAAATGCTATCTGACACACTGAGAAGGAAGCCGTGTAGAATGATATGTGCAGTATTCATTGTCGAAAATAATCCTGTTGTTTGTCTTCTCATTCTCTTTCAGTACAAAGGAGGCTTCAAATAATATCGTTTCCGCTTCTTTTACGTATGAAATAAAAGAACATAATGGAGGAATCATCGTCAGGTGGAATATGAAGTGTCCCCTATCCCCCTCTTGAAAATGAGAATGTTTCTAAATGTTTTCGAGGCATGATTTTTCTAGTCAGCCTAATAATGTCAAGATTTGGTTTTCTTTGGAGTGCCACAAAATAATCAAAGTTCGCTTTGGACTCGATTTGTCTTGGATTTCTGCGAGTGGTGTTACATTAAAAGTGATCCCATGATTACCTCCTATTGCGCACATTAAAAAGAAATCGAAGTGAAATGCTTTGTTTGCACCACTGGTAGGCCATTTCTACAGCTACTGTCTACAAGAATACACGCTCTTGTCAGTCAACACCTATCTCTATCTGTGAGGCGGAATGAGATGGCGTGATTTTATTCAGTGCCATGATTTTTGCCATGAGGTTCCCCGGTATCGGGAAAAACCACACGGGGTGATAAACGTTATAGTGTCAACGTAGAGCGTCGTCATTTACTTTCTCTTTTCCCCTCGTCGATCACTCCATGACCTATCTTAGTGACAAGCAGGGATCAATTCGTCAGTAGACAACATCTCCGGGGTATCCGTTATTCGGGTAAGATAACAATAACTACCCTGTCAGCCGCGCCGCGCCCGGGGACCTCTCCCTGCTTCGAGGGTGATATTTGCCCGCCGCAGTTCAAGTACCAACCCAGTGTAGCCAAGGCAAACACGGCTGGGGTGATCTCACTGGCGAGTGGACGCTTCGACGTAATTGGAACGTAAGAATTCGAGTGCTAAATGTTCTATTGCCGATGCGAGAGGGCGAACAGTGGGGGTGTGTGACGAGAGGCGAGACGGGAGCGAAGACGGGGTCCCCGAATGTTCTGCGTGGTGTTTTCTCTCACTTACTAATCGAACAAAGATACAATTAGACGGTGTAAGCTGATGAAGAATGAAGGATGAGGAATGTGGCGGGTGATGAAAACGGTAACATGGTTCACAAGACAACTATGTATGCTGAAAGTAAAAAAAAAAACCACAAAACAACTGCAGGCGTCCAATCCGAAATGGTGTTATTTTCATCTCTTCTGTTTACTTTTAATTTAGAAGTTACTTCATTTTTCAAAGGAACAGAAATCAACAACAAAATAATACGCAAATAAGATGGCAATACATTTAAAATCGATAGGCAAATATCGCAATGAAATATAAGTTCATGTTATGCTAAAAAAAATGAAAAAATGCATTGCCCATTCAAAAGCAGTACTTGTTAAATGTGGTTTCCTAAAAGGAAAGCGAATCAACTGAATAAGGAATACATTTTTGTGTAGAATACATATTGATGTGTGAGTCCCAATTCACGAGCTCAGATTCAAAACAATGCATGGGACAATGCCTGTTTAGATTTTTTTTTGTTTGTTTGTGTGTATGTGTGTGTGTGTGTGTGTGCTTCTTTTTTTTCTGAGGGCTGAAACATATAAGCAAAACGTTTCTGCAGTCTCTCCATTTCCAAGCCTCTACCAATTTACCCACTATTTAATAAGTTTGAAACGTTACTTAATTCCACATGACTTTTAATTAGTTTTTATTTCATATTTCTATCATAATTCAACCATTCACATGCAGGTATGACAATTTGGGACACTTTGTAGTCATACAATTATGTTGTGTTTATAAGTGTATATAATTTTGTTGGACATTGAATATAAATGAAATGAATTAAAGTTGAATTAAATGACTACCTTCAAGAAGCACGTTTTAATTATCAGCTGGCACCATGCTGGAATGCTTTGCACAAAAACAAAATTAAATCCATGGCTTTCAAAATCAGTGAGTAGTAGATGCGGAGAAAATCGTCCTTGTATTTCATCATTTATGTGTAAATTAAGTTTAACTTTAGTTCTGACGTCAGACCCCCCAATAAAAGAACCATGCAGCGAATACAGACGGCTCGACTGAGCGGAAATATATCGTGTAACGCTAGGCAGTACTTTGATAGCTCCGGGACAAAATGAAGAGGGGGGGGGGGGAGAGACACTCGTGCCTGCTACACAAACAATGTAATAAGGCACATGGGAATATAGGTAAGGACAGACTGCGAACGGAAGATCCTTCATTGTCATTGCATGAAACATATTGAACTTTTTTCTCTCTTTATTTTCATTCTCTCTCTCTCTCTCTCTTTGTATAATTACGATTCGACTCTGTTTGTGCCGTTGTATCCCGTACTGTAATACAGGTTAGACACAGATGTATTCTCACCTTGGTCCATTCATGGCTATGAATGGCAGAAAGTCAAGGATTAATCAACTTGTCAAGGAAGAATGAAACCGCGCAGAGGTCTTGGCAATGGCCACTGGTTGCCTGACGCAGCTCGGTAATGAATTTTAACGGCGCGTGTTGCCGGATATTGGCAACTGCATGAATCAAATGTCCCTCTCGGTGTGAAAAAAGACCCTCCTCGACAGGTATGAAGTAATTTACAGTGAAAACTAACTTTGTCAAGCTGCAAGGCGTTAGATTTGTTAGAGGAAAACACACACACACACACACCTCACACGAAAGGAGAAGTCCAACGTTATCATTTCATCAAACCTTTTGTTCTCTGTATTTGTACTTTAATTCAACATGCTATGGGACTGAACTGAAAAGATACGATGAACATCAGATGCTGAATGCATAATTTACATCTGAATCTATATTCGCCCACAAAATCAATGTAGGTAGATATGTATATTGATATTTTGAGATGTAGAGCGATGCATATATATATATATATATATATATATTCCATTTATATGGAGCTTATGTGTGTCATGAAGAGCTTGCTTCCAAAAGGCGCTAAATCCATCATTTTCAATGGATTTAACGCCTTCTGGTTGAAAACTCTTCATATAGTACTCTAAGTACACGCTCATATGTAACCGTAGTTCCTTTGGTCAAACAATATATCTGTTTGAGAAACAAGATTTGGATTCAAAGTCTCAACGATGCTCAGCAAACAGACTGGCGACACCTTGTCAGTTTAGGGCAAGAAAAGCAGAGCTTTCCGGTGGCTGTGTCGCGATCGTGTACCAGCAAAGGTTACTCGAATCAAGAGATTATCGACGCGATATATAGGGGCAGCCAGTGATGGGAATCATAATGACCAGTGATTCGAGTCAACATGTCATCAAAACGTACACAGCTAACGCGGATACCTGACCGACCCAACGCGGGCAAAATCATCCCTTATCCCCTCTCTCCATCTCTCTCTCCCCCACCCCACCCCCTTCCTCTCTCGTTTCGTAATGAGGGATGTGTTTTCAATTATCTAGCCGGGGTAAGTTTTCCCTTGAGAGCGTCCATCATATTTCTGACGTGCTCATTCATACATGACCTTCAACCTGAGCGGGCAATTATCGCACAGCCCAAACTCCCCAACAGCGCTAGTTAATTGTTAAGGTAACATTTCATTGCATTCCGCTTATCTATTACGTGATGACCAAATTCCACTGATGCATGATATGATAAAATATACAGCTACTCGCGAAAAAAGTCGAAACCTAACATCGACGTGTGTGCTCTGTGACAAGATCTAACTTTTCGTCGTGACTTAATCATGTCTTTTACTACGTGCATTTCAATACAAAATCGTTTTGATAAATAATGAAAAGATGTATATCATTGGCATTCCTTGCCAATTAAGACGCGTCAAGAAGACAGTTTTTTTCTTTTATTCTTTCTTTCGTTATTACAGATGATCAGCAAGCAAATTTCTGATATCAAAAGAGACATATTTCATTCTATCCCACTCTCCGTTCAATCTCACTTTTCTACATAAGATGTGTTCCTTGAGAAAGATAGCTTTATTTCCTAGTGTACAATTTCTCCCTTATTCAACAGATTTGCATTGCTACACATTTCCAGTGACACAACCAGAATCGAAGGAAGAAAATAAGGAATACCTGTGAGCTATAACTTACTGTCAAGTACGATCTTTGTATTTGCAACAAAGACAAAAAGCAAAGAAATTAGAAAGTAACCTTTTGTCGCTGATCTAGACATAGCCTGAATACGAGCCAATTGACATCAGGGAACTCACAAATCATCAAAGATTTGTCCTTGCAGAAAATGAGGGCGCATCATCTCTTTCTCACTCTGTTACATGGAAACCATCGGACCGGTAATAAATTGATATCGTTCACAATGACATCATCTTTTTTTTCCTGGAGAAGCGGTGATGCTCCGTGCTCTCTTTACTTTCATCTACTAGAGAGAGAGAGAGGTATAGGTGTAGGTAGACCGCACCAAATATGGGACTTCGAAATTATGAATATCCCTTCGTATTTACTCGTTCGATTCTGCTGCTACGTCACTTGTTTGAGGAAGGGGGAGGGGTATAACCAGTAGATCAGATTTGATTAACACAGCCATCACTCCTTCTGCAATTTGCATAACCTTTCCCCGCTCAGGTGGGTGGTGATCTTATTTTCCGAAAAGGCAACCTTAATATCGGAGGTGATCCTGGAGTCTGCATAATATTGCAGACAACATAATGATCGGCTCTCTTTGGGGCTGTCCTTTCCGACATTAGATGCTCTGAAGGTCGGGGCAGGGGTTAGTTTCCTATTCCCACCCACGGACGGAGGTTATCAAGAAAAACAGAATTAGACTGAAATATGAATTACTAATTAGCTGTGTCCTGATACCACGTTTAAGAAGGGTATGCTGATAGTATATAGCATCCGTTGTCATTTTGCTATATTCAACTCTGTAAGTGCTTCCTATATCTGTTATAATCATCTGCCTCATTGGTATTAACAGATTAACAAATGTGTTGAAATGAAAGTGATAGTGAAAAATTAGACAATCTAATTCTGTGATTTTAAAACTGTTAAATGGGATTCAACATGATTAAAACAATATGGTCAAGAATGAGACTGCAACTTATTTCTATCATTTTTTTTTCGTTACATTCATTTTCTCCTTTACGTCAATCGAAATTGCTGCGTTAGTTAGGGTCTGAATATTGTGACATCATTTTCATGCTTCATATTGGGCTTTCACACTTAAGTTAGGAATGCGGCTAGATTTCTGGCGTAAGCATGATCAGCGCCGTTTGTAATAATTGTCAATAATCCCGCTGACATCGCATTTGCATTAGAGTCGTTGTCTTCCTTTTCAAGGGGCGATATATTTACACTTTCTCGACGGAGGAGGAATTCATAAGCCTTGATCTCCATGCGATGGACGAATAAATTGATGTTGTTTTCTAAGCGAAGCAGATTGATGAATATCGTCGTAAAGAAAGTCTGCGCGATACATTAATAAATGGCCGAAGACGAACATCTCGTTGCCAATTCCCAAACTCGATCTGACATTCATAATGACAAATGATCGAAGACTGCGGAGACTATGCGGCTACTGCTATTTTGTCCGCATAGATAAAACGGCAATTTAGGCTTGCTTTCAACGGCAGACAAATGGGGCTTTTTTGATTGATTGTAGATTAATATGGCAGTTATTAATGAGCTTTATTTACCTTATGCGATCTGGAAAAGCTCTGCTGACACAAGCGAGTATCATTTCTCATAATGACCCTCAACGTTGCCAAGATATAAGAAAAACAATGAAAGAAAATAAGAAGAAATCCATATGAATGTATTTTAATGGTGCCTAATTCACTGTTCTTGAAAAAGAAAGCAAAAAGAAAATAATAATAATGCTGTTTGAAATATTGTGGAATCGCCAAAGTGGAAGGCATTGTGCGGTATTCTGTCAAGAAGCAAAATGCAACACTACACTGAATTAAATCTATTTGAGATGCCAGCGCCAATCTGTCCCGTAAATACTCGAATGAAAATCGCATGTGAGACGGTTTCTGATGGAAGCACTCGACTGCGTGGCTCTTCCCTCAAATAAATTGGACAATGAATACAATGCTACAGAGTACAGGACCCAGCGCCTTTGAACATGACAACACAGTTACGCTAATCACCTTTTCTCGAGCAGTGTCGAGGAGGAGGAGGAGGGGGGGGGGATAAAGAAATTAGAAATGATGTTTCAATCCTTTATGGTGCGCTCGGATGACGTATTCTGACAAGTACGACCCGATGGTTAAACATCGGGGGACAAACTCATGTGATGGAGTTATTAAAACAACTCTTCCAAGAATACGGCACGTATTCTCGCCTCTCAATAAAAACAAAAACAAAGAACAAAAAAACACACACACTAAAAATTTTCATTTTTTCCCCTTTTTTCCCCTTACTTTCGATCATCTTGGAGTTGATGTATGATAACTAATCTTGTAGTAAGAGGTTGTGCGACCTTCTCTACCATGTGTACGTGGTGTGTTGGTACCAATCCTGTGTTATGATGTGGTACTTTTCCTGATATTTTTCCGACACAGCACACGAAAGTCTTACTGGTCTATAACATGCCAAATAATCATACTGAATATTTGTTCTCTGGAAGCCAGCAGACAGTTGTGGAACAGCCGCTTGTTTGGTTTTTATGACATAGGAGACAATATGCTTGCAAGTGTGATGTAGGTAACGATGGGCAACAGGTAGGAAGACTGTTAGTTGCCACTGCGTTATTGGTTATGTTGGCACGTCACTTCGAGATGAATGGCATGGCCCAATCCTCAAACCATGCACGACGGAAGATATTCCGCATCAGAGCAGTCCAGCAAATCGTGCATTCGGTCCATGGAGGAAACTATAGCGATTGATCAACCTTGAAAAGCTGTCTTGACACATGTGGGTTAAATAGTGCACACCTATCTCTCAGTTGTTGTTGTTGGTTTTTTTTTTACTCTTCCGCTGAGTACTCGTCGATGTATTTTATCGCGCTTTCGTCATACCTTTTAAAATGCAAGCGAGGAGTAATCCTGCGGAACGATCGAAAACGGACCCCCCCCCCAAAAAAAAAAAGCATAGGTGCGTACGCATATAAGGAATTGAATGCCAGAGTTGCAGGAAAATATACCGAATTTTTCCCCTTTTATACTCTACTGGTCACATTTTCATCGATTTATGAGCCTTGCTTCACTCACCGATGTCTTACTATTCAGACTTTTAACATTTTGTAAGGGGATAAAAATAAGGCAAGTTGAATAATAGTAAACAAGGTGACTGATATTTCATGATGCAGAAAATGAAAAAGACAACAACACCAAGGTTAAAGTGCTTGCTGTTGAATTTTGTACCCCTACCCCCTTGAGCTTGGTGATTTAAAAAGAAAGGACTTCCGAAGAGAAGCTGTGCCTCGATTGGTTTAGGACAGCCTCACATCACGTAACCCTTTTTTTCTGCTCTTCTTTCTCAAGTGCTTTGGAGGATGTCACAAGAGTTGCGCTTGAGCACGCAAAACAGGGTTTGAAAAACGAACATGCCTTCTTCAAGGTGATGCTATATCATATGGCCGCATTTGCATGAACTCTGAAGTGATTGCCATGAACCATGTTCGTCAACGATAAAAAAAAAGGCACACAAAATAATATGCGTGTACCACCAATTTTGTTTTTCATTTCTTCTGACTTAAAGAGTATACTAGTGTTTCCAACTTGTCATTACATTCAACAGGGTGGATTTCTTCGTTAAATCACATCAACCTTGAAAAGAGCGAAGCTGTCAAGCATTATTCATTTGTTGAAGTGAATTCCTTGCCAATATAATCCGCTCGTCGGGAAAAAAAAACCCAAACATTGCGTGTTGTGGAAGACGCGTTTAGTACCATGACGGCAGTATGGTTGCCATGGCAAATGTGAACGTTAAAGATTTACTCTCGTCTGATGTAGTTTAAGCTGCACTTCTATTGACGTCTAGAACATGGTTATATCATACTGCGCATATCACTGACATAATACTGACGCATTGATGAAGCGGTCATTGTACCATTTTTCAATGGCAGAAACTTTATGTCAAAATCATCAAATTACAGTAGGTTCAACATCTCGTCATTCTAATCTCTGTCTCATTTGAAAGTAGAGGTTTATTGATTTCTAGCTCATCTGTCACAATGATAATACAGAATAATCCAGTTTCTCGATAAAATATAGGATAAGGCATGGGACAGTCAAAATTACGCTGTTTCCAACCGCAGATTATTCAAAACATTGAAGTTTCATTGACAAGATGTTGATGAACGAGTTCCCAGCGAAAAATTAGTATCAATAAAATCTTTGAAATTGGATAAAACTCACCGAATAAAGCATTCTGCGCTCAGTGGTTCTCGATCTTCATTTGCGTTCTGAGATTCCTAATCACGACATTACGTACTTGTATGTACAGGCATCTTAAAAATGGTACCAATGCAGGACTGTTTGGGTTTTTTTCTCTCTCTCTCTTTATGGAGGAAGATGCTTTTACGACGGATGGATGTTGTTTGCCTTCACGGCTATGATGTGGGCGTCCGTCGTAAAACGATTTATTTTGATACGCCCCGACGCAAACGACGACAGACCGTGGAAACGGTTTAATCGATTGACTGGCTTCATGTCGTGATCGTTTCGATTTTTTTTTTTTTTTTTTTTTTGCTTCAGCCCTATAGACAACACCATAGCATGTTCCATCAGTCTATTTGTGCTGTTGGAATTTTCTTTTTCGTTCTTCTCTCTCTTTTTTTTTTAATTCGTCTGCTAACGATACTAACGATACCAGTTGAGCTGAATGTAGACGTTCGGTCTCCCGGCTCTGACTTTCTGGTGTACATTGTCTCTTTAAGGTATTAGCAATCACCGTATTTGAAGAGGACTTTGATGATCCGTTTAATCTTCTACTGTAATTGCGTTTCTGCAGTTTAGAGCAATATCCGACCCATTCATTGCCAAGGCGACATTATTAGATAAACTTATTCAGTAGGTTAATTGAGTTAGGGAAGGAGTATGAAACGTTGTTGGGAAATGAGATGTGAAAGAATTTTCCTGAGTGAGGGAATGATAACATTACGAGGAATGTACACTTGCCGCTAAGCCACGTTGCATTTGGTTTTGGCCTGTGATGTTGTCGGATTGCCGTGGAGCGAGGACCAGCCAAAGTGCTGCTGTTTGTACTTGAAAGGGCAGCATCGGGAATGATTCGTGACTGGAATGCACTGTCGCCACTTTGTTTGCTCATCAGGAACTTTTCCTGAATTCCCGAATTCTATAAAGTTGAAAATGAAAACTGGAAGTAGTTAATAAACTCTATTCGCCTCTTTCCATTACCTATGTACTTCCCTCAAACCTCTTTTGTGTGTGGACTTCTAGCATATAAAGTTGAATATGAATACAGCCTTAGGGATTATATTTTCCCCTCGAAGTAAGACTCCACGAACATTTACAGGGCAATATCAAACAAATTCGACAATAGGCCTATATACAGGTCTTATACAATTAGACGTAGAATCGATATTTTCCTGCTAGACACAAATTGTCACCTTAATTTCCTTTTAGATTTACAAACAGTAGAATCGATTGTATGCTTGAATGCCCAGTTGTAATGATACTAGCACTAGCAATACTTGTACTAGCACATACATATTTATGTATAATATATGTAACACGTGTATGAAATATAAATATATGTATATGTATAATATATATATATAATATATATACATATATATATAAACATGTATATATATATTTAATGTATATGTATATATATATATATAAACATGTATATGAAATATATATATGTATATATATTATATATAAAGAGAAACAGGTGGATAATTGTGGTAATAATTATGAAGACAACGTATCTTTCTCTATAATCAATATTCTCAATTGTCACAACTCTTTCCGACGTTGCTATCATGCACTCCTGCCATTCCGTTTACTTGAATTCGCTTTTAATATCAGAACACTCTTCATAGCTTTCAAACAGCTGTGAAATCAAAGTCAGAACTATTCTCTCAAACATGATGGGAACCTATATCATGACGTCTGAGTTTATAATCAGTGAAAGCGTCAATAGTCTCGGACAATGCACTTTTGATCGCTTAGGGATGGTGACGACACAGTCGAAGGGTAGGTGCGATGTAAGGAATATCCCGAGATATATCACACCGTGAATGTTTTTGTCCTTCTGAGGTGATTAGAAGAGAAGCTTGCCTCTACCACTGTATTCGTTCATATTATGATGATGCGTCTATGATTTCTCACGTGTTGACGAAAAAGCTGAACCACAGGCTGTTTTTTTTTTTCTTCTTTTTTTAAGGGGAGGGGGTCTCGGGTCATAGTTAAATTCTCTCTTAATTTGGTTTTGACCTTGGGGAAATCGTAGCCACCTTTTCCCTTGCTACCTTGATATGGTGCCAGCGTTGAGGTGTTGAGGTGTTTTGTACACGGATGCTATAGCGTTTGCGCTGTTTGAGATATCTCACACAATGTTCCACAAAATCTGCATATAAAGAACAAGCGTCGTGATATTGACGGGCAAGAACTGAACGCTACCACCACCTGCTTTTCCTCATGAATGACAAGGGGAAAAAAAAGGTCAATTTTCATTTTATTCCAATTCATCAGGAAAGAAAAGGAACGGAATAAGAGCACTTTGGTTTCATTCAAATTAATATCATACATTTTATGCATACATTATATATGCATAGCATTGTGTGTTAAGAAATACATTCTTATACCGTGATTTGAGAAAGCGCCTTGTAATATAATCGGTGATGTTCGTTATTTCGATAATGGAAAAGGGTTTATTAATCCGAACATTTGTGACATTATTCCGAAGGTTCGTTAATCTGAATATCAAGTAAGGTCCCTTAATCTGAAAATGAAATGTATGCGCGCACACAGCAAAGCTTCGAAATAATTATGAACTTGTTTTGCTTTCTTATTGACGAATCTCCGACAAAAAAAAAAAAAACTATTCTCATTTCATTTTTTGATAACTATCGAAATAACAAACCTCGGGTATAACGAATGGTAACCGATACAATTCCATAAAATTACACCACGCAGTATCACTGTAAATTCTTGGAGAGTGTTGTCACCCCATGCCTTGTGTCTTACAGGAAACGATCATGTCTTACACTTTCAGGGAATTTGACTGTCAAGGAGCAACATATTAAGATGCACAATGATGAATTTTCATCTGTGTATGAAAACTTCATGCCATACATCCATCAAGGTAATAAGTGACACATAGAGTACGCGAGCGCGCGCGCACACACACATACACACACACACACTGACACTTGTGCATTATATACGACCGTATTTGTAAAGCTTCGTATAATGTAAGGTAATGTAATGTAATGTAATATAATGTAATACGATATAATATAATATAATATAATATAATATAATATAATATAATATGATATAATATAATGTTATATTACATATTATCATATTATATCACATTATATTATATCATATTATATTATATTATATTATACTATACTATATTATATTATATTATGTTATATTATATAATGTTATATTATATGATACCATATTATACTATTTTACATATTATGTTTAATCATTTCGTATTATATTATAATATAATGTGGTATAATATAACACAGTATACCATAACATAATGTAATATGGTATAATACAATATAACATGAATAGACTTTTGAATTCTTGATCTTTAAACAACAAATACATTTCATGCCTTATTTAACGATGATATAATTATACTAATGTATATAGGTCCTTATCTGTCGGGTGTTATTCGTGGTCTCGTATGGTGTATGATGTCTTCTTCATCTGAATTCGAATTGGTCTGTCACACTAAAGCCATCAAGGGTGCATTGTAAAATGTTTTTCACATTCTTTTTTTTTTCATGCAAAGTGCATGGGAGCCCGCGTTAGAATATCCATCGTCTGCGGGTATGGACGCTGGCATTATTATCTTTTGGCTTCCCTTTCACTTAAAGCTGCCGGTTTTAGTACGCGTGAAAGGAGCACAACTTCACATTTCATCATGGTCGTATAGCTTTTTCATTAGGTGGGTTGGTTCAGTGTGTCACACCTAATACGTCTCATCTTGGGAACGTGTGTGCGTGTGAGTGCGTGTCTGTTGACTATACTATCCATGTTCGCACTTGTGTTGGCGATGGTGTGTAAACGAATGTGAGTGCACGGTGGAGTGTCTGACTGCACAATTGGCTGATTGGTTAACTAAAGATCAGGAGAAAATATAACCAAAAGTTCGAGGTTATTTCCCTAATAGTTATCATTGATTGTTCTTGGCTTTTTCCTGGGCAAAAACGTCACAAAACACGTTCTCTGAGGTAGTAGGGACTTGACTACCAATTAATGTTACTCAGCACTACTTGGAATGCAGAATGCTGGAATATAAGCAACACACCACAAAACAAAAACGAAAACAAAACTTATGGTGCTACAGGGGAAATAAAAGTCAACCCAAGCAAAACTTTTCAATACCATCCTATAGGGGCATTAAAAGAAATCAATAAGAATAGAAGGTCTATGTTTGGTCGCTATAAAATGATGTTAACTTAAACACTTCTGTTTTGTACTGAGGGCATTCCACTAGACTCCACTCGTTTCATTCTTGTTCTGCCGCAACCATGACGTCCATAAATACCAAATTTGGTGGGCGGATCAGCGTTTACAGCATTCTACCGGCGCCAAGTTAATTCACGAACGAGCTCGGAAATTAGATCGGGGACGATGAGTCGAAAATGTGTGAGAAAAGAAACAAAACACACACTTTCATGAGTCGAGACAGGGACTAGACAATTCGCGGAGAGCAATCCGTGAGAACATGTTTGTACATAAAGAACTTGAAAAAAATATAGACAAACACTTATCAACAGATAACTATTTCAAAACAGTTGGCTGGCACAGGTGCCGTTTAGAGATTTTAGTTATCATGGTTATTGAAATAATGATCATTACGCTTGAGAAAAGAATCATTATTGCGGGGTTGAAAGGCTTTATGTAGGAAAAGATATCTTAAATCTGAAGTCCATGTAAAGTCTCAATATTGTTACCACGGGCAATTTACCAGTTGCATAAACCGACAAAAGAAATATAAATCATTTAAGCCTTCAAGGAAACCGACGTGCGTGGGGGAAAAAGCTCAACACTTTAAGGGATGATAAAGTTTTCGTTTAAGATGGGGGATTTATATCTTAACTTTTTGCAAGATAATTAGAAATCACGTACGAAATATTCAAGTGCTGCAATTCTAAGAAGAATTCAGAGCTAATTTGATGAAATTCGCTTTTGAAATGGCTGAGGTATTAAAAAAAGTAAAACAAAGTGGTCCTGATAAATTGTACAACGTAGGCTCCACCTTATTAGGACCTCTTTATTTTAGGATAAGTCGGACATTTTAAAACCAATTGTAAGCAAATAAACTTTGAATTCCTCTTTGGAATTGTATGATTTTTCATAGTTCGTAACAAGTTTCTCATTATCTCACACAAAAAAAAAAAGTTGGAAACCTGAAGCCCCATCTCAACCAAAATCGTACCATCCCTTTAACGTGTATAGTTTTGGTACCAAGTGCAAGCTTTTTCACGAGTTCGTTATCAGCAAACCAATCCCTTCTTGCACCGATCTTTTTTTCTGTTCTTTTTTTTTTCTTGTACGTTGTCTCCTCTTCCGCCTGTGCCGGTCAATGAACTTTCTGTCTTGATGTGCTTTACTTTGCTGCTGCCTCACAGATACAGCAGTGAAGTTTTTGTTGCTGTTGTTTTTTCTGCGAAGACCTTTCTGCGCAGCGGAAATCTTATCCAGCAAACTGACAAATGGCGTATCTATCACCAAGTTTAAAGGAAACCAAAACCCAAAGACAAATGTGGATTGAGTTAAAGCAGCAACATTAGCAAAACACATTAGGGAAAGTGTGAGGAAAATCGGACAATTGATGCAAAAGTTATGAATTTTTAAAGTTTTGGTGTTGGAACCGCTGGATGAGGAGACTGCTAGAGGTCATGACGTCATGTGTGGACAACAATATCAGGAAAATATAAAGGGAATTCCACAAAAATTAGTTTTTCATGAAAACTACACATTCTATCAACTTGATATTTACACATGTTAAGGGTAGCAATTATTCCCCTGCCATCTGAAAGCTCTTAGTTAAGTGCTCTTTCATAATGCTTGAAAAGTGAATTTTTGTGGAATTCCCTGTATAGTTTCTTTATATTGTTGTACACATATGACATCACAACCTCTAGTAGTCTCCTAATCCAGCCGTTCCAGCACCAAAACTTTAAAAATTCATAACTTTTCCATCGATTGGACGTCAGACTTTTCTCAAACTTTAACTGATGTGTTCTACTAATGTTGCTAATTTCACTCAATCCACATTTCTCTTTGGGTTTTGGTTTCCTTTAAATCCTAAAGTACCATCGGACTCACTGACGCTCCCAATTTTAATACTGCAATTGTGGACAATCACGTGATTCATGAGGCATAAATCATGGCTCTTGTTCCCAAATATGTCACTTTAATTACCTTCTTGCGAGGTATACCCTACAAGTGCAATGAGGGAGGGAAAGTGCATTTCCTTTGAACAAGCTATCATTCAAGACGGTATGCTTTATTTGATCAGGCATTAATCATTACAGTCATGTTCCTGATCTATTAATCATTAGTCCCGACAGATCATCGTCAAACATGATATGGAGTGTCTTACGCTCCCGTTAGTTCTCTGCCCCCCCCCCCCCCCGCTCTCTCTCTCTCTCTCTCTCTCTCTCTCTCTCTCTTTCTCTCTCTCTCTCCCTCTCTCTATCTATCTCAGCATGAAATTTGAGGAGACCATAAATCCAATCCGATTATGGTCGAATGATATTATCTGCTACAATAAAGCATTAAAACCAGACAAAGGCAGTGCCGTATCAGATCGTATTGCACCTAGACGGTTATAAATACTTACTTTTTTTCCAGGAATCTTTAAGGTGATAAGGACCAAACCAACGGGGATTTGGACACCTCTAACAGTAGAATTTTAGAAAGAGTGAGAATAGTGCAACAAAACGACCATATTTGTATATATTTGTAATAATCAGGAGACAATATTCACCATTATAATGGAAAGTTTGACCTCTGACTTTAAGAGTTGGCTATCATAGTATGAACAAACGAAGAGTTTGTTTGCAAAAACTGATAAGTCCATTTTTTATGATTTTGAAGTACGGTCTCTGTCATAAAGTACAAAATAATACCCTTTAAATGATATATTGGTCACTACATATAAAGGTACATTAAAAAAATGGTCAAAAGAATCAAAAATTTTCTTATCGTTCTCTTTATTTTTCTTTACCTTTAATCGCAAATATCTCCATTTGGCAAATATGGACTTATCGGTTTTTTGCGAACAAACTCTTAATCGCTAACATTTATCGTGTGATTCGAACGTGCAAAATGAACCTTTTCCGGTCATTTCTTTTTGTTCGAAACTATTACTAATTGTCATTCATTAGTTTCTGGTCTTGATCGATGGTAAGAGGCTGGGTAGTCAGGTTATTAGTGTTTCTTCTTGTTCTTCCCTTACTTCATCTTCCTCTCTTCGTCTCTTCCTCCTCCTCCTCCTCCTTCTTCTTCTTTTTCTTCCTCTTTTTATTTTTCGTCTCTAATAGTTCTTGTGTGGGTTCGCTGTGGCATACTGGACACGACTTTCGACTCCCTGTCGGAGGACCCGAGTTCGAATCCCGTCCAGTGCTTACGTCCTTGGATAAGATGTTTCTACCCACCATGTCCCTCTCTACCCAGTTGTACAAATGGGTACCTGGCAACGCTAGGGTATGGTAGAGCAGTGTCAACACTGAAGAGGCTACTCCGACTATTAAAATAAGACATTATAGTTATCATTATTATTTTCTTTTTTATTTTCACTTTTATCTTTTTATTTGATTTTAATAAGTTAAATGAAGTGTATATGATCGGTATGGTGAACTGGTGGTGAGCTGTTTTTTGGCACCCCATATATGTCATGACACATTTTTTTTTTTCGGCTTGACCTTGTTATGGGCATGTACTTTTTTTTTTAGCTAAGCTGCAATTATGAGCCATGCAACCATACTGATTAGATTCGGACGAAGCTTTTTAATGACATGTTGACACAAGGACTTTTTTTTTCTTTCATGAACATGTCTGATAATTACATAATCTTTTCTCAAAAAGTGCAGTCGCACTAACAGAGCAGAGTAAGGTAATATTAGATATATTTTGCATCATCTGCTATAGCCATATCAACAATGAACAACAAATAAACTAGTATAGCCTACAAAGAAAAAGAAAATATTTCTGAGAAGTGGCGTCCAATAGTCGACTTTTCCCTAACACTCAACAATGGCAGTGGATAAGGTAAGTTTTCATCTCAGGAACCTCGTCTGTCTAAACAGAGCTAATGAAAATATGACAAATTAATGATATCTGTGGTGCCGTTATTGTAATCATCTTTAAGTGCACCATACTGTTATTAACGGTGTATTGTTCTTTCCGATCCTCGCCCAAGGCCGTCTGATTGATCTCTCGGTAAGCCATTTTTTTTTCCAATTTCGGCATTGTCTCGCTTGTTGTTATTTTTTTGTCGGAAACGCATCATTGATACTGCAAGTAAATCTATTGTATAGCCACTAGTTATTACTGGTCGAATGATTGCCTTTTCCCCAACACAAGATGAATTAAACAAGGCAAGATAGAGACTAAATAAGCTTCCTCTTTTCAAAGACAACCCACGCATCCTAAATATTTGTCTTTGAATGATTTGACCTAATTCAGGTCTGCAGCGAGATTGTATTGAGTCCATTATGATTAAGATCAAGCAAATAAAGATGAAAGAATATTTATTCATCTTGGTCATCATGATCCAAAGCTGATAGAGAACGCATATATAGGTATTCAAAAACAATCTTTTGATGAGTGTGTGGGTGTGAGTGCTTGCGACGTGTATGTGTATGCGTGCATGGGAACTAGCGAGTAGTGACCTCAACCGGAAGTAATACGATGGGAGGGATGGAGCTATATGACGTCAGGATTTCTGGACTGCTCAGAGCTTTCTATTCATTGTTGTTTTTGGGGTTTTTTTTCTCTCTCTCTCTCTTTGGTTTGGTTTTTCTTTTGCCCTTTATTTCATGCTGTGATTTAATAAACCATTATCAAGTTTAATCGGCTTTCTTCATGAAGAACTTGAAAAGAGACGCAAGAATGTGCAGATATAAGGTTATTTATAATCATTTCAGATGATAACAGAGAAATTTGTATTCCTTTTTCTCTTCTCATGTGTCTTGATGTTTTCCTTTTGTTTTCAGGTTTTGTTTGTGTGCTTGTGTGTGTTTGTAATGCAATTTGTTTTGTTTAATATTGTTTGTTTTGTTTTGGCATTTCGTGTTGAAATTGTGTTATCATAATATCATGATATACACACTTTCCTTTCAAAAAAAAAGGGGGACACAAACCCGACTCCAGTTCACTTACCATCTATTTTGGGGTGGAATCATAATTATGTGGAGCTTATCAAATTGAAGAAGATAGAGAAGATGTGCCTATTCGACACCTTCCAACACCTCCAGTCAAGACTGTAATAAACTTAGTGAAACAATGAATAAGGTTGTTGAAATGTGAATACCGCAAATCATGCTACTGCTTGTCACCGGAAGATAATGGCATGGCGGCACATCCGTGGTTGGAAGAAAAACATACTATTCGATTTCTGTCACGATTGTCGTGACTAACTGGATAAAGCGCGGTGACCCTATCTGGTGGCGCCGAGCGGTTTCCGATTCCCTTGGTCAAATATCGCTCCGATCATTGACGATGTTTCATCAGTGCGTCCAGCAAAACAACACCATAGATTTGTCTTCTCAATGTATTTACCAAAGCGATGCCCCCTTAGGGAGATTTATATGACTTACGGAGTGGCTTCCAATGAGTGACGCCATTGATAATATAAGGGGTGGTGTTGTTATTGAAAGCCCCCGGGCTTGGCCGTAATGTCCGCTGTGTTTCGCCTGACACCTGTGTGCTGTGTCAGGAGATTCCGTAGAACGTAGAACCTGTACTCAGAACTGGCCGGAACATCATTCCACCTGTTCAACGAGCGGAATACTTTGGAAGAACCTCCTCCATTCCCCTTTTACCAGCTCAAACTCAGTAAAGAGCACGACATGGGCGAGTTGATGGGTCTTTCGTGACTGCTCGACACAAGAATAATGAGGAAACCCATTACGCCCGAACAACCGGAGTAAACAAAAGTAAAAAAGCCGAAAGTGCTCGTAAGTAATGCACCTGGATCTTTCTGTTCCCCCCTTGCCCCGAGCAGAGCGCATCTGATTACTTTGAGTCGCCTTCCCTCATCACCGTTTTATTATCTCATGATACTATTCTGGCGGCCGCACAAATCGGGCTCGAACTCAATCTAATCATTGGTCGCTGCAAAATAGATACGTGGTTGCTCTCAATCAGCGACACGCGTTCGGTACATGGGGATTAAGAGATGGGAGCAGAGGAAAAACAGTTCGGCGGAAAGGGGAAGGGGAGGGGAGGGGGAGGGGAGACACGATATTACAGACACCAAAGAGGACTGAAAGGAGAGTATGGAACAAGCACTAGGGCATTGTTTTAAGGACGAGTCTAGGAGTACTTACTGGAAACGTCTGTTACCGTATTATAACAGTTCGCAGAGTTTTGCCAGTTTCCTCCTGAACAATATAAAGAATAGTTCTGCGGAGAGGGGGAGGGGGAGGGGAGGGGAGGGGAGGGGACATACGATATTACAGACATCACAGAGGGCTGGAAGGAGCATATAGAACAAGCACTGGGGCATTGTTTTAGGGACGAGTCTAGGAGTACTATACCGGAAACGTCTGTTGCCGTATCATAACAGTTCGCAGATTTTTGCCAGTACCCCCCGAACCATGTGAAGAATCACTGGAAATCATCACGTTGCCCACCATGTGGACAATGCATTGCATTAGCGGCGAACTCAATGACCAAACTGTTTCTAGCTACAACATAACAATCTGGTTCAGGTTCAGGTTCAATGGCATTTATTCCCACCAATTGTGAACACCTATAAAGCACACATAGCTTGCGATCGATTTTAAAATGCTTGGGGCACATCCCTAGAAGAAGAAAAAAGATGAAAAATAAAGAAGAAGTCTGGTCTTTCTTCTTTCCTGATTTCGTATATCCTTCCTTTTCACAGGTCACTTCAAGACTCTATTTTGGTATCGTCTGCGTCGAGCTTGTTCATGAAGTTCGACTTTTTAGGTTTTTTTTTTTTTTCTCGAGGACTCAAGCTATGTTACAGGACAGGAGTTTATGAAGATCATCTACTAGTATCCATCGTCTATCTATTACTTTAATCACATATGTATACTTATATATGTGTGTGTTTTACTGCCACTCAACGTGCTAGAGAATAGGGATCTATAAAACTTTGTTGACAAGTTACCCCCTCCCCCCGAAAAAAAGGGAAAAAATCCTAGCTTTAGTATTAATTCAGGAGGCAGACGTGTTTCCAAACTTTTGTTAGTTTGAATAGATATCGTGTACGTTTTCATGTTAACCCAAAGCACTATCATGACGATATTCTGCAGTTTTATCGGCCTTATTTTCTACTTTTTATGCTCACAAATTTTGCTATAGACAGATAGACGTTGAAGACGAAATCGTCAACAATTGCATGGAATGATTGTCAGTAATTATCTTTTATAAATAATTAACACGTTTTCTCATCCTCTTCAAACATTATTTCTATTCATCTTAATTATACGAAGATAAAGATTTGTCTACAGAGGAAGAAAAGAAACTAACGATAATACCTTTAAGGCTTCAGCCATAAACGGTCAATGATTTAGGCATTGATTTCCCTAAATCTTTGAAAATTACTTCTATTCGATGTGTTTTTAACCGAGTTCTCTTTCTGGCTATTTGTATTACCTCTCTTTTTTTCGTCGTGGCAAAATGTATAACGATAGGCTTGCGGGGATTTCAGTTAAATACTCATCAACCCGTATGCATGCGCCGTCGCGTATTTGCGTTACGTGTTTATTTCGTTTTCGTTACTCGGGTTTTCGTTGAGATTACCTCATACCGAGCAAAAAGTATGCACAAACACATCCTTAGGTGTGCGATGGAGGAATACATTTTTAAATCCGATGTGACAGAACGCGTTAAGATGTGTTTAATGTCCGTCCACATTCTCCCGATTTGCCATCTATTTTCGGATAGGCCTACATTGAGTGAATAGAGCACGATCCCTCTCATATTCCTGGGGATACCGCCGAGTAACATTAATTCTTCTGCATTTGCCACGACCCAGCGTCGGTGTTCTAACCTCCAAATAGATTGGCGGAAATTCACCACCGCGCCCGCGAAATGTGTTAATGCGGATATTGTATTTCAGACTCACGTCCACGGAACCGATTTAAGTGGACTTTTCGCTTACGAATGATGGGTCCTTTCACCAAACATCACTTACGATTAGGACCGTTGCCATGGAAACAGTATCGAATCGATACCCACCGTCTTGATTGTCTGCGAATGATAGCACGGCGTCCCCGTCGTAAAGGTTTAATACCGAGTCCCCCGGTGGAAGCGAAGCTTCCTAATGACAGAATATTCCCGACTGATCCTTTTTTTCGTTTCATCCAAAAGAAACTCGGCATTGTTCTTTTCCAGCTCCCCTGATAGCTGTCACTGATGGTTCGTTTCTTGGCGGTCTATCGCATATCCGAAACGTGCAACTTGAATATTAGAGTCTCCGCCTTTTTCTTATCAGAGAAACTGCAAGATTAATAAAAAAAGTACTAAAGATTAAAAAGATACTAATGTGTTGATAGTTTGTGTGCATTTGTGTGTGCCTGTGCGTGCATGTGCACAGTATGTTCGTAAGTGACGGAAATTGGGAGGAAGACAGACAGATAGGTAGGTAGATAGATGGATAGACAAATAGATAGATAAATGGATAGACAGATATATATATATATATATATATATATATATATATATATATATGTATATATATATATATATATATATATATATATATATATGTATATAGACAGATAGATGGATATATAGATCTAACATCACATCGCATCCTGGTCGCTGATGAAGAATACGATGACTAACCTGTTTGGTGTCTTGTTTCTAAAACATGCGCTTAATTTCCTCGCTATGATAAAGCGTTTTAATGCCATTTTAGGTTTTAATCTCATAGACAGATATATGGATATATAGACAGATAGATAGGTTGATAGAGAGAGCACAAGGGATTTTTGGAAATTTTCATCTAACATGCTGATCAATGAGATCATCTATGATAATTGTTGTGAATAACAACTTGCATCCTAAACCGAGAGCCAAAAACAATACTTCTATTCATGAGTAAATATATAAAGAACCATGTACTTGTTCCTCCCAGCAATTAAATGCTTAGAACACAACGTTATATTCATTGATGGTGGCTTAGGATGTCTTACTCCAATCTGCGCGTGGTGGAAGAATAGTGCCGAGGCGTCCATGTAGGAGAAGAAGTCTGATACAAAACAAGTAGGCCTACAATGTACTGTATTTTCCCGTATGATTAAGATTAAACAGAAAATGAACGATGAAAAGAAAAATCTTTTCTTATTCTACTATTTAATGAAGAGAAACGAAAGGCATAGGTAATATTTCTGTATCTATGTATTGTAACTATCTTACAACGGGACAACAATATATTGCTTATTAAAACATTGGAAAATCGTAATTACCCTTCGTTATCAACACAATACTGCAATGTGTTATAACGTTTCATCTAGTGTTTAATATCATAATGACACCTCCCCCCCCCCCGCGCCCACTACCACCACCTTCTTTCGAACATGCAGGCATACATGGGGGTTTGAAGTAGAACCTGGCTCATTAACATATCTTCGTTATACAGCCCATCTGTATGGTTTACTTATACTGTACTTTCTACTGATGTCCATATACTCCTATTTTTTATGGGATCATGATGGCCTTGTTGCCTCAGCAGTGGTTTGAAATTCCTTTCTCAGTCCTTTTTCCAAACATTGTTTTCTATCTTTGCTTTGTGACTAGTATTGGAAAGCTTGACAACGGCGATATCAACGTACATCTCCAGCATATTATGTCACCCAAGCCCATATAAACAACATCACCCATATAAACAACATCAACAATTACAATGCAATAGAAAAAATAATAATCAATTTTCTTCGGAACATCTTCGCATTCGTTGTCTGACAAAAAGTAGACCTTAACTCACAAGATAAGGATATAATATTTACATATAGATCCCATTTTTGTTTGTTTTGTTTATTTTTGCTTGCTTCTCAATAGACTTGACATCAAAGAGAAAAGCAAGATAGAGGAGACAATATAAGGCTTAAATAAGAAAAATGTCAGCAGTACCATAGAATGAATCACTTGGCCCAGATAAAACAAATTCACTTACCCTGGAGGATATCAGTTAAATCTTTCCAAATTCAAATTGAAATCCTCCTACTCAAGGTAAATGAACAAAAAGAAGAAATCGTTCAGTGGTATATAAAATCATAGAGTATATACAGTTATAGAGTATTGAGTGCAATACATTTGAAGTGTGATTCGCGTGTTGACTGTATTTAGAAGACGTACTATTACCAGATGAAAGTTGCCTTGCTTAAACTCGTTTTAGATCTCATTTCATGATAATCAAAGAAATTAGAAACTTGTCACCTTCACAGATATAATCCGATCATGATAATTACTGATCACCATTAATGATTAGTTGTTGTTTTTTCTTTAACGATTAGGCGCCTTTACACAGATATTTCCTTCACGCTTAAGGAAGTGTGATTATCGAAAATCCATATACTCACAGGTATGAATGTTGTAATACAGTGTGCATAATGTGTCCAAATGATCAACTGCTTCATTCTCATGGGCATCTTCATCTGATCTTTAGTGAGATTAGCGGAATGAACATGAAGACAGAGGAAGATATCCAATAAACTTTGATTAAGATTATAAAGACAACGAGAAGAGATGACGTATTATTTCACTACAGAACAATTAATTTTGGTACGAAAGTGTATAATGCAGTGGCTAAGTGAATCGTTGGTCCTATCAAAAGAAAATAATTGTTCACTATACTGTTTTTTAAGTCATTCTCTGACTCTTCACTGGTGGTTTAAAGGGCAATTATATAACATTGTTAAAGGTCGCATGCCCCTTTTGCAAACGTCACGATATTTTGCATGGTTGAGGAATAATGTCTCGCAACATCGTGTAGGATGTCTGACGGCAATACACCTCAAAGTTGGAAAAAGAAATGAAAAACTAGGATAAATCCCATGTCACTGGAGATTACGCTCCCTTTCTGTACCCAGAATTGAGGTTGGAACTTTTTCAGGGTCCAAATAACACGAATAAGCTCGCGTCAAATCTAGAGTTTTGTTTTCACTTCTGTTACAAAGAAGTTCCCAGTTTTGTTGTTCTAAGGAATGATCTGAATTACCTACCTATCAGCTTCTGAAAGGAACAGAGTTTAAGGGTTGCAAGAGGAACACAAGAACTTTAAGTCGACTTTGAATACGGAAGAGAGTACCAACTAGACGAGTAGACCTATATCCATCAAAACGATATAGCCCTATTCCTGCCTCATGCGACTTCAGCAAACACACGTGTTGCCTGTTTCGTCGATTTAGTAACTGAATCCGTTTTCTCCCTACGCAAAACTTTTACACTTGGATATGAAGGGTATACATCTCAGTCTCACTCATAGTTTTAACATTACAAAAAAAAGTTCGTATACAGTTCACTGGGACATTTGTGAGATGGTGACAAGTTAAATACGCCATTATGAGGTTGAGACCACGATAACTGAAAACTTTGAAAACTTTGAAAACTATGCAGTTCCTTGCCTTTCATAACTTGAAGGCTTATTCTAATGAAAATCATGTCATTACATGTGTGATTCCCTTCTCCTTACTAAAGCCACTTCGAATATGGTGTAGAATGATACTGTAATACTTGCGGAAAGTGACAGAGCATCTGGGAAGAAGGACGGGAGGTGGGCGTTTCCCATCACTCCAACGGAGCTTAAATCTGTTATAAGCCGTAAGTGGATTACACGGCTGGGAACAGAATCATACTCTGTTATATCCTTTAAGGGGGTCTTTGATTACAAGCGTGCGATGCCAACCTGTAAAAATGGACGTTTCACTTGTGACTGATAACTCTTCAAGTGGAGTAATCAACCGTGTGTTGATTTCAATAAATTGATTTAAATCAATTGCAGATCGAAATTACGTTTCTGTATGCCGGTACTCATTTCAACGTCGTCCATCTCTTTTTCGTCGCAGATGCCTTGATTTTTACTTGTAAGTTTAAAGCATTTATCTTTGTTAAACCGAGTATTTTTCGTACATCGCGTCATGACAAGAATATCCACGTAAGTTGTTATTTTCATTAATTCGCTGTCAGTTCTATCGTATTTTTTTCTTATAATTTGCAGTTGGTGTTTTTTTTTTCTTGTTGTGTGATTTCTATTATTCGGATTATTTATTTCATACACAGAGCGATTTGACGAGTAGATCCATTTGCAGAAGCAAGTAGAAAAGATACATATGAGTATGGCAGCTTTGTTTATTTGAAATATTTGAAGTATAATGTACGATGATAAGAGATGGCTTAGTTTTTATAGTCAAACATCCTTCTAGTTTTTCTTTGAAATGACATCGCAGGTGGATAACATGTGGATATATAACTGTATAAAGTCAGTTGGTTTTTTTCTTCTTCTTCCTCCTTTTTGTGTTATTGAATTATACTATATATGTGCAAGCACTATGATTACCTGCCATGGTTCTGAAAATCCTTAGTGTCACCATTTTTTATGGCTTCTGCGTAAATTTCAAACTTTTTAGATGCCACGCTGATGAGTCTAACGTTATCTGTATACAATTACCAATATACATTGTGACGTGTAAGAGTATGAGCTGTTATCGTGTGTTTATTCTTTATCAAATTTGTTTCCTATGTTTTTGGGGGTTTTTTTAGTACCTTTGTGTACAATTGTGGTGTGTGTTTTTAAAAGACAATCTACTTATCTAGCTTTCAGTGGAGACTTTAATACAATAATCTACTGGTGGTTATCTCCCTATTGTTGACGAGATGTGAAATTCCTTTTTTCGCAAGGTTCAAGAGTCTTTTTTATCATGTAGGGGCCTTATGACTTCGACAAAGCAGTATCATCTCGTTTTAATTTCTGTCTTCACAAATGAGGATACTGCTGCACGTTCCGAAAAAAACAACAACTAATTAAACATCAAGTGAGGACCTGGAGTGAAATAACTCCGCTGTTTGTATCATTCCCGTTCGCTTCATTCGGTCTTCGTTGCATGCAATAACAGCTACACACGCCACATTGCAACGCAGCCCTGCGTTTTGAAAGAGCAAGAGAAAATAATTAGGTCGTACATACGGACAGGTAATCTTGCTCTTCCTCTATGCCCCTGTACTAAAATGAGTGTATGAGAGAGAGGGGGAGGGGGAGGGGTGGTGGGGAGGAGAAGGAGGGATGTAGAGAAAGTGATAAAATGAGCGGCGATGGAAATAGAGGGAATGAAAATGAGATAAGTCGATAAAATATCAGCGCATATCGACAAAGAAAATAAGAGTTTTGATGGAATAATGCCAAATAAAGCTCGTTAATGTGTCGGTTGTATGTTTCTCAGTGCATACAGAGCTTTTCTACGTTGAATTTGGTAGCCTGCTTGTTTGTTTGTTTGTTTGTTTGTTTGTTTGTTTGTTAGTTAGTTAGTTAGTTAGTTTGTTTGTTTGTTTGTTTGTTGGTTTGTTGTTGTTGTTTGGGTTTGTTTTTTTGTTTTGTTTTTTTTTTTTTGCTTCTTCGTCTGTTCATAGTAGTTTTGGCTGTTCAAGACCAAAAGACGTATATGCCCGCGGAAAACAAACAGACAAATAGAGAATCTTATATAGAAGTCAAATACATTCAACAAATTATGTGTCCAACTTGTCCGTTACTGAGCAACTTCAGCTCCACGTTCAATTTCTTAGTGTCGCAATGACAGTTTGTGTTAATTTTCTGTTTGGAGTAGACCAAGCGTCCTTCTTTTACCTAAAAGTTGCAAACTTTTGCAGACAGAGGTTGGAATGAAGATCAACCCGCCTAGACCAAAATAGCCAAGATTTATTAATCAATAAATACTCCCCCCCCAAAAAAAAAAAAAACAAAACAAAACAAAAAACAAAAAACAAAAAACAAAACAAAACAAAACAAAACAAAACAAAACAAAAACAAAACAAAACAAAACAAAAGTACATAATATTGAGGTGCAAGATTTTGACTCCATTGTTCCTTTTGGACCTTTCTCTGTGTGTTTAATAACATGATATGATGATGTGAGTTACTAATACAAAATATTGAATAATATTGTTGGCGGAATTCTCGTGTTCCCCCTTTCTAAGTACAACCTGCATCTTATTTCCGCAAACTGCTAGCTTTTCAAGTGCAGTTCTTTCATCGTGCTTCCTATGAATCTTTCAAGAACACACAATCTTTGGACACCGATGCCAGTGATACGCTGTTTTTACAGTTCTTTCCTCTTTTTTTTTTCTTTTTGTCCTTGCAAAGTCCAAAATTATGCTTTGTCCCGTACAGCGCATTGAACAATTTCGATTTGCTGGCACTCCGGGACACTCGTTCCGAAAATTGCGGCCGGTATTACGTATCGCCGCAAATGTCCAGTGAGTCTATTCGGCGGATTTCAATTCTGTTTGCGTGTCCGCTTCCTACACCCGTTTCCTGTTTCTTACTACTTTCTAAATTCTGTATACACGCAGCTTGATACAACAGCAATCACAATTTGTTCCCATAGTCAGACTCGTGATTTGATGCAGGAGAGGTATATTTCAGAGAGAGAGAGAGAGATAGGGGGAAAATATAAGTGAAAATGGCAGAAAGAATCCCCTGAAATTGGAGAAAAAGCGGAGAAGGAGAAAAAAAAAATGCAATCACCAAGATTGGTTCCCCAGGCTACATATCACCGTGGCACTGCTACGGAAACGAACACGAGACATTGTTAAGATTATACCTACCTCGGGCATTTTTGTTTCTTTTTTTTTTGTCATAACAATAACATATGTATACAATTATACAGCAGCTTATTTTCCCTCCCTCTTGTTTATCCTGCTTACATCTGACGGTAAACTCTTCCCACACAAACATTTTTTGCTTGTTTGCTTGATTGTATTTTGCTTCATTTTTTCTTGTTGAAATTGTAGGAGGGACTTCGTATATTAGGTACGTCATATCATACGTTTTGTGTATGGGCAGCCTGCGTTTATTCGGATAAACAGATTTCCTGTACTTAATCAAAGAATATGCTGTCATTTTACAGCACGTAAATTGAAAATAGCATTTTACACTACCATGATCTACCTGTGACCGGAAGTGTTGAATGCTTGAGTGTATGTATGTTGTGTGTTTGCGTCTGTCTGTCGTTCTATCTGTCTGAGTGTGAGTGTGTGTTTGTGCTTTGTGCTTTGTGCTTGTTGATGACGGTGAGAATTTCGTTTTCATTGTATGGGCACCGACTGTGTTTGACCTACGGAGTACTGCTAGTGAGTTCTTTTGTATACCCTGCGGACTCATCCAAAAGTTTGTCTAGGTTACATAGTGCGTTTGTTTGTTTGTTTGTTTGTTTGTTTGTTTGTTTGTTTGTTTGTTTGTTTGTTGTCTTCGCGTCTTTGCTTCTCACTTGCTTTTTTTTTCAATTTCCTTTTTGTTTGATAAAAATCGTGTACTTAACTTGCTTTAAACGCTCTCTCTCTCTCTCTCTCTCTTGGTATGAGTGGATACTCTTTCTTTTGGAACTGTTTGCAGTATTCCAGTGGAACAGACGCTCCTAGTTTGAAAAGAGTTATGGCAATATCATGTTCATAATTTGATATTCTTCATGGTACAAAGCTATAACAGACAGTTCTTTGTGTGTGTGTGTGTGTGTGTGTGTGTGTGTGTGTGTGTGTGTGTGTGTGTGTGTGTGTGTGTGTGTGTGTGTGTGTGTGTGTGTGTGTGTGTGTTTGTTAACGACTTCCGACATAACAGGAACAGATGTGGGTGCGCATGAGTGTTTGTGTAACCAGGAATAACGAATACAGGTGGTACAAATGGCATGTCTTTTGCTAATCATACTGTTGATGTTTAAGAGACATTTAGCGGATAAATAGGGAAACCATTGTACAACCATTATCATTACATGAACAATTGAAGGTAACAACTTCTCGACGAGGTCATGTGCTTACAGACGCCGATACTACGGGGTGAAGGTAAAGGGACAAGGGAAAGATTCAGTTCAATCGCCCAATCAACATTTAAGTCCATGAGACGGAAAATGAAAAAAAAGCATACCTTCGTTAAGCTTGGCGGGAGATTGAAAGCCTCACTTGCAAAACAAAAACAATAACGTGATGATCAAGGGTTTTTTTTTTTCATTCCATCTTTACGATTACTGGGAGAAGCCGGTTGATGGAATGCGACAATTGCCGTGAAGATTTCCCCTCGTTAACCATGTTAACTCTGCAAATCGTACATTATAATGCCAACACACAGACACACATGTACACACACAGATACCGACGTACATAGATTTGGTTTGAACCATTTTTTTTTTCGGTTGTATTTGATCTATTTCATTCAGTGATTGCATACATTACATCTCTTAACAAATATGTAAAATACAGCACGATATTTGCTCATACAAATCAAAGAGGCTCCTTCCTCATGATATTTTATACCTCTAAAGTAGCTGTTATAACGGAATAAAGGTGACTGCTATATATATATATATATATATATATATATATATATATATATATATATATATGTATGTATGTATGTATGTCACGTTAGAGATTCAGCAAAGGTCTTTTCAGACCTATCGAAGCTGATTCCCGTACAATGAATAAAATGCACATTACAATCTAAAGAGATAGGTTTGCAGGGCACAACTGCAGGTTAAAAGAATGTACACTGATCAGCAAATTAGAAAGGACATCACAGCGAAAACAAATTGGGGAAAATGTCTTCAAAATATCTAGTTTCGCTTATGTTACGTTTAAAAGATGAAGTTGTGGGACATCCTTAGATAACTGTAACGAGAGAAAAACTGCAAAACTCTACAATAACTTTACATATATATATTAGATTTATATACATTAGATGCCTTATTGTAAGAACACCAACTTGATTCCTTATGCGAGTTACTGCTATAATGTTACTCTTGTTATGCTCAAGATAATGGAAGATACAACATAAATGTGTTTGTGTTTGTGAGCACGTACTCGCACACACACTATCATTACATGAATCAGCTTTCACGGGGAACCGAGAAAGCATCAGTCGTTGCCACCTACAGAGGGCGTTGTGCTCGTTTTTGGCTTATCAGCCATTAACTTTGGTTCTGACGCCTAAGAGACTTTCATGTTATTTTTCAGCCTCGAGCAAGGACCTACTATCTTCGTTATTTTTTTGGGTACAGTTCTGTTACAGTTACTATGCCACGACGGGCCTTAAGATACAATTTTCTATCTTGAAATGAATTCATATATAGGGTATATGAACTTTTTGAATAGTCCACCTAAATACAAAAGTTGTCAATTTTACACTATTCAAGAACTTTTATCTTCTTTAATTTCAAAAAGATAGAGATTTAAATGTTTGTTCAAATGATAATGATTTTAGACTTGTGCATCTTAATTCAAGAAACATTTGCTCATCTGAATGAAAAAAAAAAGATAAGATAAGATATACATGTCCAAGAAATTGAAAATATTATTATAGAAATAAAGGGTGAGTTTGGCAAAAAAAAAATATCATAATTTGATATTTATACAAGCCTGTTGAATTTGGCTTCGTAAGTTCTCTCAATGTTAGTAATTCTATTGATCAAAATATTAATGATAGCAGTGATTTTTTTTTTGCATACATATTTATTATAGCTATGAATTTTTCAAAGTACATGAACTTTTTGAATAGTCCACCTGAATACAAAGATTGTCAATTTTACACATTAAAGAATTTGTATCTTCTTTAATTTCAAAAAGATAGAGATTTAAATGTTATCAAGATCGTTCAAATGATAATGATTTTAGACGTGTGCATCTTGATTCAAGAAACATTTGCTCATCTGAATCAAAGATAAGATAAGATATACATGTCCAAGAAATTGAAGATATTTTTATAGAGGCTAAGGGTGAGTTTGCCAAAAAAAAAAAATTATAGTTGGAAATTTATATAAGCCTGTTGAATTTGGCTTCGCAAGTTATCTCAATGTTAGTAATTCTATTGATCAAAATGTTTATGATAGCAGTAATTTTTTGCATATATATTTATTATAGCTATGCCTTTTTCAAAGTATTGGCAAAAAAAAAAAGGTAACGTAATAATTTTCCTCACGTACCAATACTTTTGATAAAGATAACCACAGTGGTATCTTCTATTTCGATGTATTAGATCATTTGGTTTTTTTTTTCTAATATCTTCACAATTATTCAAAAGTATTGATAATACTTAAACAAAAGTAGTGATACAAAGGAAAGAACGTGTTTAAAATGTTATACAGCCGAAAGCCCAAAGGGGGGGGGGGGGCAATCTTATTGCAAACATTTTGATATATTACAATTTGGCTATATTTGCTGTTGCTGGTTGCCATGGCAACCACAAACTGACAACCATGTTAGTCGGATTTTGCATCTTTTTCTGTTCCAATTTCAATTAACAATATTACACTGCATAACATGGGTATTTCTTGGCTGAAATTTGCCGAAGAAGTAGAATGTAAAGTGATTATGGTCCTGAAATGTTTTTCTTATTATTTCCTTTGTTTTTATGTGACAAAAACATAACACATGTGCCCCCCCACCCCCCCGCCTCTTAGACCTGGGAAGGGTCAAAATAGCTTGGGCTTAATAGGGTTAATGGTGATTTAATATATGAACTGTGATTGGATGTTTATGAAGGCAAGGATGTAAACAGAACATATGATACGTTTATAACTATACAAATTAAAACCGACGATACTAGGGTAGAATATAGTTTCGGTAAATATCAAGCCCTGGAAATCCGCAAAAAAAAAAAAAAAAAAAAAAAATCCTTGGATAACACAAAGAATATTTAACTCAATCAAGATCCTTAATAAGTTATGTAACGCAATTATGTGTGAATCAAACTTTTTGAATTGTGATAAGCACAAACAATATCGAAATACCCTAGATAATTCGCAAATCTAAGATAATACATCTTTTACAAGAATTGAAAAAGCAGACGATGATATGAATTAGACATAGAAAGTAATAATAAAGTGATATACAAAGTAAGATGATATAATAACATTGATTCTGTACGTGTCAATGATGAATAATTAAAAAATCTCTTTGATTTTGCGTTTGTATTTTACTCGTTAACTTCACTGGATCCGATTTAGCCTCAAAGATACATTGAGATAATTTACATTTTTCTAAGTTTTGTTTTGCCACTTCCACTAACTAAATCAATATGTTTTTGATATGACAGATAAACATATCTATTTATTTATCTATTTGTTTATATGTTATATGTGTGTGTGCGATTAATATCCATTCCTGAAAGTGAGTCGTTCTCCGACATTTTGAGAAATATTGTCCCCTTTTTACCCTTTACGCTATGATTCCCATGAGTGTGTAAAACTTGAATGTTTTTCGATCGCTAAGATGAAATAGCGCCATCAATGGCTAACAGAGTACAATGTCCAAGAAAGAGGCATTACCTATGTTCCAAATAAATGATGCTTTACAATACTGCAAATTGCGGAAGCGAGGTCTCGAAGAACATGTTTTGTAAAGGAAAAAATGCATGTGTGCAAAACCGCAACCTGTAGCACAGTGTTACTGATTTATTAGAAAAGTTGATTTGCATATCCATCCGCATCATGCCCGTTACAATTAATTTTGAACCACAAACAAATTTCTGACTGCTACCTGCAAATGTTTTCTGGGGTGTTGCTTGGTCATGATATGACACAGTTTTATCGCGAATATCTGCTTCTACAATTCCCTTCATTAACAATGCAAGCTCCGTTTCAATACAAAAATTGCACAAACCTGTCATAACATGTGAAATACCGCATTGCTTCTTAGACATATGACAATGAAAAGAAAAAAATCTTTGAGAATCTTGGGCAATAAGAGAAAATCGAGACTAACGAATCATTATGTTTTGATGTCAGATTGATAAATCAGTTTACTCTTCGATATCAAATTAGATGAGATAACCATCATTTTCTTTTTCTTTCTTTTTGAAAAACGTTAAAGAAAGCCAAATTGACGACGCGAGAATGGATACCCTTGGTGATTTTTAGGGAATCAAAATAACTTCTAAAGATGATTACGAGACTACTGTATATGGGTCAGACCGAAACTAATATTTTACTGGGGTCTTTTTAGAGAGGATATTTTCATTCATTCATTCATTCGTTCATTCATTTTTTGTTTTAAATGCAAAAACGTGGCGAAGGATAACACAAAAATAGTAATAACTTCTCTATTTAAGCCAAATTTCATTAAAACGATAATATCTAAATCTTTGTACACCAACTGCAACCATCTTATAAAGGTCAGGTAAGTCACCTATACTTCCAGGGAACTAGCGAGCTGTCTAGATCATTGCAAAATCATATCTGCTTACCCGTACCTACATGTTGTTTAAGATTTTTTGTCCTCAACTTGCGCAAAGAGTAACAGAGAATCACTACATATCGACGCACAGCGCGTATTAGATACACGTACAACCGTTTTCTCCAGCGAAGCTCCGTTGAGGATTCCGTTATTTGAACCTACGATAAAAGAATAAAACACACCAACAATAACGTTGATATTCTGACCGACCCCTCCCCACCACGTAAGCGGGGGGGGGGGGGGGGGGGGGGAAGAAATGACTCTTTCATATAGCGATTTTCAAGGGCGGTGTATACTTATTGCTCCATTGCCATTTGTCAGAAATGGAGTCACTGTATGCCTTATAATCTTCAATGGTCTCGTTACGTTCAATAAAATGTTCAGTTTAATAGCAACAAAAATGCACGGGAATTTTTCTTACTGTCAAATTCGGTTTTTTAATACCATCACGAATAAGATCGGTGTTTTGAAATATATTTATGTATGATTCTGTTTCGCCACAATGATATCAAATGTAAAAGACAACTATCAAAATGGGCTTGTTATGTAGACTTTTGATTACGTTTTGGAGTTGAGTGTTATGCTATTGGGCATGTTGGCAATAACTGCATATCATATATCATGAGAACGTAAAAGGAAAATACAGCCTTCTTTAACAAGAGTCGACATGGATCTTAAAAGGGCTGCAATCACTACGCGGTTCTCATATTAACGATGTGCACAATGTACTGAAATGTAAAACAATATATATACATATATATATACATATATATATATATATATATATATATATATATATATGTATATAATATACATGTAAATATTACATTTATGTATAAACACGTATCAAATTTGTGTGAGTGTATATATATATACATATGTATATATATATATATATGTATATATATATATATATTATATATGCATGTGTGTATATATACATATGTATATATGCATGTATGTGTGTGTGTTTGTGTGTGATGTAGGTCTTATTATATACTTACATGTTACATAGAAATACATGATTACAAGAGACAGAGGGGGGAGAGAGAGAGAGAGAGAGAGAGACAAAACAAGACAAGTCATGTATATCCCAAAACAGTGTTGTCATTTCTTTTTTCCTTTTCTTTTTTGAAGTTTTCCAGAGGGTGTTCTTGTTTGCATAAACACGACCTCGTTAACCAAAATCAATGTGCTAAGTAACTTATATTTCTACTCCTAAATACCGAGTTCATTTCATACTTATTCATGACATTTAACCTCTTCATCGAACATGATAATGATGGTAAATCATTTTCACATATTCCGCTTCCGTACAGAAATATTGTAGCATGTCTCGGTGGAGTTACCGGGTATGTTGTCTACAAAATAACTTCATGTAAATAAATGATGATGATATTCCTTCCAATGCCTTAGGGCAAAATTGATGCTGCTTTTTTAAACCGCTACAGAAATCGGAAGTGTTTCCGAGATAAGAACTATAAAGAAACAAAGAAACAATAATAACAACAACGACGACCACTGTTGGAAGTGATGTTGGTTGGAGCTCTCACTCGTCCCATGAAAATCTCAGAGAGAAGTACACGTCTCAAATGTCCAATATTGACGTTGTGATTCTGAAAAGCCGTAAATCACTTCTCATATGGTATAGGCATATTTGATGAATACAAATCGGAAATGATGTATGCGTCTCGTCAACTGCATATGTTTGCGTTCGCAAAACAGAACTGGGTCACTCACAGCCCACTTCACACTCGTGAAATGACCGTGGTCCAGGCGACATCCTGCAATGTGCTGACTGGCTGAGGACGCGATTACTGGGGGAGCAGAGCAGCCTCTTTGAGGGACAAGAGAATGTAGCTCAGGTCATGGTATATATAACAACTTTCATCCGTAACTTGTAAAGGGATGGTATAGTATTGGTTGAGGTGAAAATTCAGCTTTCAAACTATTTGGCGAGATACTTTAGAAACCAGTTTACGAAATGTTAAAAAGCATACAATTCTAAGAGGAATTCATAGTTTATCTTATGAAAATCGTTTTGAATGACTGAGATATCCAAGCGATCCTAATAAAAGGTGGGGCTTACCTTTCATTAGAGTCGCTTTGTTTTGGATATGTCGGCCATTTCAAAACCAATTCTCATCAAACAAACTTTTAATTCCTCTTAGGATTATATGTTCTTTCATCAAAAAAGGTGGAAACATCAAACCCCATCAAAACCGAAACTGTACCACCCATATAACCAAAGAAAGGTTTCAAAATTGGACCTTGATATCCCAGATATCAGCTCACACAGCAAGACCATGGAGCCTGTACGTTTTTGGTCTTAACGCGAGTCACAGCGTAAGCTGCTGGTCTCGGGATGAAAGCATTACACAGGCCCAGTCCGTAAGAAGGATTGTATAGAGAGTTCTCAACTTTTGCATACGAACAGGGCCAGTGGACGAGAACTCTTAGCAGGGAATAACGTCAGCGATTTCTACCGCATGACCTAAGGAGTCTTGTACGATGTACTTCTGCGTGTTGTCGGAGCGGTCCATTATGACGTCACTTGATGAATGAGTAACGAATTATGTTTTGCTCGCAAGTCAACACGGACACATAACCCCCCCCCCCCCGCAAAAAAAAAAAAAAAAAAATCTGCTCTTACTCATGTGTCCATTCATATCAACATAGACTTTATAATGTTTATTCTCTTGAAGCAGTGTTACAATCATTTGAAGCACATTCAATTCAATTCAATTCAATTCAATTCAATTCAAAGTTTATTTCATTTTTCGACAAAACATATGTTTCACTTCTTTTGATAACAGAGAATAAGGTAAATAGAACATAGTGAAATGAAAAGACTGTACAACAGTTGAGGACCTATAGTAATCATACGTTGTATAGTTAAAAAGAAACAGAATTGATCAAAGTGAAGTACCTGTATACCGTTGCTTAAAGTGCGAAAAATGGAGGGACCCACTAAAAAGACAAAGCTTCTAGTATGTGGGCCCCTCTGGAAAAGAACATCGATGGAAAGATAAATTGAATCATCGTAGATAAAAAAAAAATGACAAAGTGGAAGCAGTCTGGAAGCCCACTGAAAGCACACATTCTCAATCATTAGGGCCTAAAGAGCTTCGGAAAAGATGTTGACGATAAGGCATTATTAACTTGAACTTTCTGGGGTAGGAAAAGTGATTACACCCTCAGATATTTGCGGTTGCGATGGGAGTGCAATTAAACAAATTCCGATACGATGCCGGAAGGGGATGAAATTGTGAAGATGCCGAAGCACATTCTGCCAAAATGCGACAATTGAAACTGCATTCCACTTCAATATGCAGGTAGTCATATTCAAGTTGACATTAATCAATGAAGTAAAACAAATCTTAAAAAAAGAAGATTGGTTGATGCACTGTCAAAGTTGGAGCTGAAATCTAAATGCAAAATCAGATATACCACGATATCCATTTTCATCAAATCGACATATACTTGAGATCAAAGGTGCAAGAAAAATAAGTGAAATATGAGAACAATAATACAATAATGATAGGCTTAATATAGTAACAATGATAATGATAATGATGACAATAATAATAATGATAACTATTATTACCATTATTATACTTTTACTATCATCGTTATCATAGTAATAACAATCAGAACAATAATATTAATCAGTATTGCTGATTATAGCTCCTTTTAAAAACAGACTGTAAGTGCTCACACAATTCAAGCAAAATACAAGAAATCAAAAATATAAACTGAACTAAACAAAAGAGAGGAAAACAAAACAAAAGAAACCAGCATGAATACTAAGCTTGATGTTATCACAATATTCTTAGGATTATCAAAACAAACAAGAATCTTTACTTTTGGAACAAATGGGTTTTCAAAAGTTTTCTCAATTGATCTGTGTTAACTGCTGACTGGATGTTTTGGAGGAGACTGTGCGAGGCTCTTGTGGTGCTCCAAAAATGAATGCGGAACGTCCGGTTGTTGTTTGGTCTCTTGGAGTTGTATAGGTACAGTACTTAAAGATGATATGAAGTTTTGGTACCTCAAAAGTTTCCCTGAATTTTCCTTGTCTTAGTTTGTGTTTCAGGTTAAAGTACCTTTCATATAACTAACACTGTGAGACTTACTCGCCCCAAAGTGCTCTCATGTCTTAGTAATCATGCAATAATGGTTTCGTACCAGAGCCGTTTACTAGTATGCGCCGCCGTACGGCGGCGAGGTAGTACACGTATTGTATATACAAAACCATTATTGCATGGTAACTGCGACCAGCAGCCCCATACGCATAGCTAAATGAGCCTTCGCATTGTAGCATTCAGGATCGTGACAGATTTAGTACGCGGGTAAATATCAAATTAAAATCCAAAAATTTCTTCAATTTGAAGACTTACCAGTTAAGTTAAAGTATTGAAAACAGGCTTCGGACAACGTATGGTTTTGCCAATAGTCCCTTTCTGTTCGCATTGATGACTGAATGTGACTCGGTCGAGAGGACCTTCAGAGAGCTACACTGAATTGACGGCCAGCGCATGCGCTCACAGACATCTTATCCGTTCATGGATTTGAAATTTGTGCGCATGTGAAGTGTGCGCATGCATGTCATCATTCCGTCATCAATTCGAACAGAAAGAGACTATTGGCAGAACCAAACGTTGCCCGAAGCCTGTTTTCAATACTTCAACTTAATTGGCAAGTCTTCAAATTGAACAAATTTTTGGATTTTAAGTTGATATTTACCCACGATACTAAATCTGTCATGATCCTGAATGCTACAATGCGAAGCCCCATTACGAAATGCGTATGGGGCTGCTGGTCGCTATGCGTATGGGGCTGCTGGTCGCAGTTAATTGCATGATTACTAAGACATGAGAGCACTTTGGGGCGAGTAAGTCTCACAGTGTTAGTTATATGAAAGGTACTTTAACCTGAAACACAAACTAAGACAAGGAAATTCAGGGAAACCTTTGAGGTACCAAAACTTTATATTATCTTTAATGCGATAATTTTGGAAATCAATTTTTGCTTTAGAAATATGTTTTATCATGTAACGAAAGCAGCATCATTGAAAAAGTTGAATTATTTTGTGTCTATTTGATGACCTTACTTTGAAAAGAACTTTGAAAGTGGCGTTTATACATTTTTTTATTCTATCTCGTCATATGGACTTTCAAAACTCGACATAGTTTCATTATGAAACTAGTGAGGTTAGTACCAACCCTACATGCAAATTAGACGAGCCCGGAACTCAAAGTCTGCTAATGAAAGTGATACCAGTGATGACCTGCATACCAATTGTCACTGCATTGTCGCTACAATTTTTTTTTCTTAACGCAAATTGAAAATATGAGCTGTTTGAGTGTGTGTGTGTGTGTGTGTGTGTGTGTGTGTATGTGTGTGTATATGTGTGTGTATGTATCTTATGTGCGTACAGATTGATTTCCGTAGTTTATGATGGAGTGATATGATATTTTTATACAAACCAATAGATATTTATGGGTTGCTGCCTCAATCCCTACGCTATGCAATGTTCATGTTGGCACAACCTCATATTGTTTTATACGTTCGGCTATGAAATGTATCGTTTATCTTCCAATTTCGATTATGAATACTCCACAACAGACAGGGCCAAACTGTAGAGAATTAATCTGTGAGGAAGAGAATTGATTTGTATCCAATCAGTTAATGGCATGCTTGTACTACATAATTTCTAAAGACAGATTGACATAGTTCAGGTGTGAGTTTTGTTTCGGCATGTGTGGTGTGAGTGTGTGTGTCTGTGTGTGAGTATGTCAGCATTTCTAGGTGTTATACGCATGTCTCTTTCCTACCGCGTTCTTTACAGTGCTATTTCAGGAAACCTTGTTTATAATTAGAGTTCCACGCTACTGACACAAACACTGACAAAAATACGCAAGTTTATATCAAGTCGTACGATCTTGAAAAACAGAACACATGCTTTGCCGATGCCGAACCATTGACTCGGAAAGAAATCAGGTGTCCTCGTAACTTACCTAAAGATGAGCGCATGTAATTTGCCTTTGCCAATTTGCGGAATGATTAAACAAGTAACACGCGCTGTCCTCTCTCTCTCTCTCTCTCTCTCTCCCGGAGATGCACACTTTTCGCTGATACAAACTCAGCTGCACAGCTGCCTTGCTTCGACTACACGCAGTGAGATGCAACGAATAAGTATGGTGAAACGGAATTAAGGGTAAAAAGAATAATATGATTAACATTCTCTGAAATAAGTCAAGCATTTGGACACACTCGAAAAAAATTCAAGAACGAAGAGTGCACAATGTGTGATGAAGAGACAAAAACATTATAATTATTTGCGTGCAACTACCAAATAGCATGATATGATTATATACACAAATTACCCATCCACTCATTCAACCACACACATTTTACAAACGCACACCCACATACGCAATCACAACATTATAGACACAATCACTTACATGATTATAACTAAAACACACATATACGCATGCACGCACGCACACACGCATGAACACCATGCTTATACACACATATCGCCCTACATTGTGTAAACATGAAGGCAAAAGAGCAAACAATTTTCCATGCAACTGTCACTTTGGACGTTCTGACGTACAAAATAAGTGCACCAACTAGCACAAATTACACGCGCTCGCATGAAAACACACCCCCACACAAATTGGTATAGCCACACTGTATGGGCTTTGCAGTTGAGGTCACTTTAATATAACCAACAATTGCACTTATCAGTTAAAATATCGCATTATATTGCATTATCACTATGTGAGTTACTTTACATAACTTCCGGCGGCTCTCGACAGCTTCAAAACGCTTTCAAAGGACGCAGACGATAGCCACTGATAGCTTTGCGGCAAATCTAATGTTCCGCAAAGTATATCGAAGGCTTTTATTGCTGCAAGCTTCGGTCTTTTCTTCATCCATGTAATTTCTCTGTTGTCTCTTGTATGGAGATTCTCACAGCCTCGAGCAATCTTTTACGGCGGATTCCCAAACAAACATTCGACATCTCGTTTCCCTTCCATCACATTCTCTCAAACATGCCAAACAAGGTTTTTATGGTGTTTAATGTAAACCAAATCGCTCCAAATGAAGTTGACAAGGTCAACAAGTAAGACAGTCATCCATTCCTCCTGCAATTTGCAAAGCCTAGAGGCGGAATATCAGCAAATCCAGGTGTGATTTGGATGCATTAGGATGTGCTTCATGTGATATTGAGAAGGTCCCCCGTGATCAAAAGAGAAAATGCATACTGACCTCTTTATTATTTTCCAGCAGCTGTGTGTCCTTCGGCGAGAGCGGGAAGGCAACGCACGTCATGTTCACAACCTTCTTCTCAGCTGGATTTCTTGTTCTGCGTGTTGTTTGGTTTGCATTCGCTAGACTCTCTTCTGAAGGAAAATGTAACTACTAAGGACGGTGACGTATCATTTCATAATGTTACTCTTTTTTAACCCTGTGTGTGCCACGGTTATTTGCAGTCCATTGGTTTGTGTGTGGAATCTGTGCACATTTGACTCACTGGTACAAAAAGGGTTAATGAACAGTTGTTTATTTTGTACATTCACCCTTTTATCATGTTACGGAGTGCATGAAGTCTGGTCAAATTCGTAGGACGCGAGTCACACATTGGATCATTAGTTCAGTTCAGATCAACCAGTTTATTTCTGAATTCCATTTTCAATACAATATATAGTAAAAAAATGACAGTATATCATAAATAATATTTGGAAAAAAAAAATAATATTAGAAGAATCAATCTTGTCTATGAAGCCCCACTAGGGTTCAGAGGTGGAAGCAACGTAACATGAATCAAACATTTACGCACACTCACACACACATACACGTACTCACACACCAACACACGCAAAAACAAACAAACAAGCAAAGGCTTAGTCGCAGATAAAGGTTGACTCAAACTTTGGTTGATTCGATGAAAAGGCACAACATGTATTATGCTGTCAGAATTTTCATCAAATTTTGTTAATACCGCTGTACTGAAATGTTCTTTTTTTATGCGATACTTATATTTCTTTGGATATGTTTGAGCTTCTGTGTGTTTGTGTCTTTAACCACGTTGTTGATTTTGAACCCTTGTCCATAATACAGTCTCTCCATTAGACATGTTAGAATGACCTGGTTGCGGGGTTCATCTCTTGGTTGGAAATGGACGTTCCGGATAATAGCAGACGTCGGCGACCACCATCGGACCGGATACCACGGGTTGTCGGGGGATTACCTCCAGTTCCGTTGATCTCTTTCTTCTGTGGAAGGCTATATCTGCAAGCAGGAGCAGCTATTAGCCCCAAGTCTCCTGGTGGAATCCGGTGTCGGACAGGTAGATGTCGGGGCGGGGTATCATGCCCACTGCCATATTCCTCCACGGCCTCGTAAGTGTCCGAAAAGCTCTTAAAGCGCTCTCAATGAAATCCCATTCGTCCCGCCTCCGCTGACCTACGAAATCCGATAATGCGGTAGATACTCTCTCCCGTGTGTATGCATGCTGCTTTCTCTCCCTATCTCTCCTCTCTCTCTCTCTCTCTCTCTCTCTCTCTTTCTTATTTTGTGTGCGTCTGAAGGTGCGTGCTTAATCTTCTCCACACGAAAATCATGGAGTTACGTGTTTTTTGCTCTTAAATGAGATATTAGAAAACATCAGCTTATAAGGTGAGATCAGATAATATGCTTCCTGATAAGTGACCTGTCAATTCAACCTCTTTACTTTCCTGTTTTCGTTTTCTGTTTTGTTTGTTTGTTTTTTGTTGGTGGTGTTTGTTTGTTTGTTTGGTTTTTTTTTTTTTTGTTCTCGCATTCAGAATATGAGTGAGCCATCTGATTGTCCGCGTTTTAGAAAGGGATTAAAGCCCGTACGAATTTGTGCATGCCATCTTGTTATAGTAATATGTTCTTGGTGAAAATTCTAAAAATTCAACGACTTTCTGCAAAAGCGTGTGGTAATTGAGATGAATTGAACTCGCTGTTACCTCTACCCAATCTGACAGATTAGCAATGCATTTCTTCCCGCGACTTGTTTTTGCGATGACATCGAAATTATCAGTTCTTCGTCGTAGACCTGCCAAACCTCCGGCAATGCGCGGGCAAGCGTTGGAGTTACTACGAATCGCCAGCATGGAAGAAATCTGCATTAGATTTGAATGTATTATAGACAAGTGCATAAATGCTCAAGAGCCTCTTAACAACTCGGTATAAGCCTTAACGCCCACCTTTCGTCTCCTTGCCACTGCGTTCCATTCATCGATTGAAATGTTTGACCGTTCGCATTGCTTCTTCTTCTCGTTTCAGAGAATTGATTTCTGCTTATTTCCGGTCAGCAAACAAAGTTTGTCACTGTGGTCATTATATGGCCGACGATGAATCTGAAGTATGATGCCATGCAAGGGGATTGTCACACGTGAACTTTAATTCTTGTGTCATTGTTTGATTTTTTTTTTTTGCCATATATGTAAAATTGGTCAGATATTTCTAGTTAAACATTGTATAGGATAGTGTGGTATTAATGTGTGCTTGTAATCGCAGTAACAGTTAATTGCAATTTGGTTGGAAATCTGCATGTGTGTGTGTGTGTGTGCGTGTGTCTGTGTTTGTTTGTTAATTTGATTTTTTTTATTTGATTTATTTTTCTTCAACATAATTTCATACGTGAATTTAGAATTCTTGTCGTAATACCTTAGAAAACATCAATATACAGATTACATCGTACAGGATTCAAAGGAGTAAAGATAAATGTATACATTGATTCCATTACCAAAATACATTGTATTACCACATTTGCAAACAATTACCTAAGAAATAATGCAGAAGATGTGTGCGTCTCTGTGTGTGTGTCTGCGCCTGTGTATGTATATGTGTGTGTACCTGTTTGTGTCCTTGGAAAACTCTTGTGGACAGCATAGCAAAGTCCATGGATTTGGTTTATCCTGCCCGACTTACTTTCGGCCCTCTTGGGGGTTTTTATTGACAGACGGCCAATTAAATGGGACATGGATTGAACTTGAATGGACCTGCCACGCACTCCGGCAACCCTCTTCTCTTTGATCTCCCCAAATATGTCATGAGCTCAAGAACCGGAATGCAGTCTTATCCTCATCTCATCCACCCCTCCCCCTAACCCTCCACCCCCCCCCCCCCCTTTACATCCCCACCGCCGTCCCACTCCCATTCTAGTTATGTTTCGGCAAATTTGACGCCGGTGGAAATGCAAACAGGATGACGAAAGATCAATTGGAGCAAATCCGATCGTGTTTTGCTGCTGCTAACCCAGATAGCCAGGACGCAAATAACAAAGGAGGACCGACTATTGTATCTACCGTCGAAAGGCATCCCTTCCCTTCCCTCCCCATCCCCCCCCCCAGTCTCTCGACGTGAATATCACACACTGTATTTCTGTTCTTTATACTGTCTGCAGAAACACACTTGTGCATATCATCGAAACTGACGAATCGATGCCCGCATCCACGGCAAAAAATGGTAAGCCTTTGATATCACTTGACATCAACTTTTCCAAAATTTGTCGGCTTTTAATTTTAACTTTTAAAAAAAGATGCAACGATGAAATAGAGTCTAGAATTGTTATTTCATTCGCTCTTGCAAGCCTAATGCTTTAGTATGTATATCAACATCTTCCAGATTTCTAGTGTTCTTTTGCGAGGATACTTTTGCGAAGTTTACAAACTTGCAACCTCATCCCACCTGTGGATCACGGAAATTCAATTTGAAGAAGATTCTCGTCTATACATGTATGCCCATAACTATCACATTTGAAACACAACGCCGTATCTTCGTCCGCAATGGATTTCATTGTTTTACCTTCCTTTAGTGATGAACACATTGTCCTTTACTGTTTCAAAGACAATGTAATTCGTAAGATGCAAAAGACAAGGGAACAAAACGTAATAAAAATGGAGAAGTATAAAGATACATTTTATAAATTCACACATGAAATAAGAATCTGATGCTTCCAGCCTAAGATCCATCTAATTTCATATACCGTTATCTGTATTCTCTCCGTCGCTCCAAGGGCCCCATGACATAAATCTCCAATACCCAGGATCGCATGGTGATAATTGCATTTGGATTTGTTGCGGGAGAGTCGTTGCCCGCTGTGTGGGTGATGTCAGAGTGCACGTAACAAGTGGAAGCAGTGGGCTCTTAACCAACTCTCAGATAATGTTTGAAGTTCACGCCACCGTCGCGTGCGCGATTAGTTAAGACAGACTTTTCCAGACGTGTCTTATCTCGCCTCGTACTAAGTTACATCTCTCTGTAAATACTATTATAGTCTGGCCAAGGAGGTACGCCTAGTACTTCCTTGGTCTTTGCTTATGGGATGAACACGTGACAGAGCGTGTAATATGAAACGTCACATCATTCTCACTACCTGCAATGTCGCAATACTGTCTGCATTCATTAACAAAAGAAATGGACACGTGAAAACTTACACACTGGTTAGCTGTTTTTACTGATTTGTTTTTTTGGGGTGGCCTATTTTTAGGAGATATCCGTGCGTTGGTTGCAAAGTAAATTTCATTTTAGGCTCTACATGAGAAAATATTTTGTGTGTGTGTGTGTGTGTGTGTGTGTCCAGTGAAAGTATTAAAGGTGGGCCAAGACGTCCAGATAATCAATTTGTCTTGTCCGACCAACCGGTAGGAGAGGTGATGGGATGACAAGGTCTCGGATGTCGTCATGTCTATACATCTTGTAGAATAGACGATCAGATAAGAATATCATGAGATCATGTCATGACAAAATCTTGTAGAACAGATGATCACATGACAATATCTTTGATCTCGCCATAGCAACATCCTGTAGAAAAGATGATCACATGACAAGATCTTGGATCTCGCCATAACAACATCCTGTAGAAAAGACGATCACGTGACAAGATCTTGGATCTCGCCATAACAACATCCTGTAGAAAAGATGATCACATGACAAGATCTTGGATCTCGCCATAACTACATCCTGTGGAAAAGACGATCATATGACAAGATCTTAGATCTCGCCATGACAACATCCCGTAGAACAGATGATCACATGACAAGATTTTAGATCTCGCAATGACAACATCCTGTGGAAAAGATGATCACATGACAAGGTCTTGGATCTCGCCATAACAACATCCTGTAGAACAGATGATTACATGACAAGGTATTGGATCTCGCCATGACAACATCCTGTTGAACAGATGATCACATGACAAGATCTTGGATCTCACCATAACAACAACCTGTAGAAAAGATGATCACATGGCAAAATCTTGGATCTCGCCTAGACAACACCATGTGGACAAGATCTTGGGTCTCGCCATGACAACATCCTGTGGAACAGATGATTACATGACAAGATTTTAGATATCGCAATGACAACATCCTGTAGAACAGATGATCACATGACAAGATCTTGGATCTCGCCATAACAACATCCTGTAGAACAGATGATTACATGACAAGGTATTGGATATCGCCATGATATCATCTTGAACAGATGATCACATGACAAGATTTAGATCTTGGATCTCGCCCTGACAACATCCTGTAGAACAGATGATCACATGACAAGATCTTAGATCTTGGATCTCGCCATGACACATCCTGTAGAACAGATGATCACATGACAAGATCTTAGATCTTGGATCTCGCCCTGACAACATCCTGTAGAAACAGATGATCACATGACAAGATTTTAGATCTTGGATCTCGCCCTGACAACATCCTGTAGAACAGATGATCACATGACAAGATCTTAGATCTTGGATCTCGCCATGACAACATCCTGTAGAACAGATGATCACATGACGAGATATTAGATCTCGCCATGACAACATCCTGTGGAACAGATGACCACATGACAATATCTTCGATCTCGCCATGACAACATCGTGTAGAACAGATGATCACATGACAAGATCTCTAATCTGGCCATGACAACATCCTGTAAAACAGATGATCACATGACAAGATCTTGGCTCTCGCCATGACAACAAGCTGTGGAACAGATGATCACATGACAAGGTCTTAGATCTCGCCATGACAACATCCTGTAGAACAGATGATCACATGACAAGATTTTAGATCTCGCCATGACAACATCCTGTGGAAGAGATGATCACATGACAAGGTCTTGAATCTCGCCATGACAACATCCTGTAGAACAGATGATTACCTAACAAGGTCTTGGATCTCGCCATGACAACATCGTGTAGAACAGGTGATCACATGACAAGATCTTGAATCTGGCCATGACAACATCCTGTAAAACAGATGATCACATGACAAGGTCTTGGATCTCGCCATGACAACAACCTGTAGAACAGATGATCACATGGCAAGGTCTTGGATCTCGCCATGACAACATCCTGTAGAACAGATGATTACATGACAAGTTCTTTGATCTCGCCATGACAACATCCTGTGGAACCGATGATCACATGACAAGGTCTTGGATCTCGCCATGACAACATCCTGTAGAACAGATGATCACATGACCAGATCTTGGATGTCAACATGTCTACATTCTATAAAATATATGATTACTTGACTAGATATCAGTAGATTGAAATTCATATGTAGACATGATGAGATCTAAGATCTTCTCATCTCATCTTCTCTTCTGCAGAGTGTCGAGATGACAAGATCCGAGATCTTCTCATTTGATCGTCTTTCTTACTGGAAAACTACATAACGAATTGACTCTCTTGGCATCCAGGTGGCTCACTTAAGATTCCATAGTATTTGTTGATTACTCTTTTGCTTTGTTATGTTTTCACTCGTTTTTATTGTCTAGGGAAAATATTAAAAAACGATGCAATTAACGCGAAGTTTAATTAAAACAATGACACCAATCACCATCTCAGTAATTTCTTCTTTTTTGGCATTTTCACGCTGGTAGAAATGAGTGGGCCTGATGGAAAATGGAAATTAACGATATGGTTAACCTTCTATCTTTTTTTTTCTGACAGATGGCAAATCCAGACAAAGCTGATACAAGGCGTGAGCTTAAGAGAATCTAATTTTGCTGTGCCTTTTTTTTTTCGCCATCAATAATCCCTTCCTTGTGAATAATACATAATGCAGACTCTCAAATTCAAATTTTATGCTTGTGGGTTTTTGCATCGGTAATGCCTTTCTTTTTGTTCTTACTTGCCGCTTGTATTTGTGGAGCGCCGATGGAAGGGGATGCTCAGATAGGTTGCACCTGACTTTGTTTCAATGAAAATTCGACCGGCAGAAAGGAGAGGAGAAAAAAAGACGACAGTCATTCCTACGGCATAGTTATTACAAATGCAACAACCCGCCCGACGGGCAATTAACTCGTTCAACCCTTGCCTAAAAGAATACAACTATTTCATATTATGCGCGGGTTGGCCAAAATTGGATTTCCCCGTAAGGCGTAGGGTCTTTCTCAAGTTCTCTTCTCCCCCTCCCCCCCCCCCTTCTGCTTCTTCAATTTTGTCTGTATCTATGCTTTTTTTTTGTGGTCACATGAATTATGTGTTGTGTAGGAGAATTGCCAAAAGGTCTCAATGTGCCTAGTCTTCACTTCAGACTCATGTCGTATAGAAGAAACGGCGTTTTCCTTCTTTACATGTTTTCCCCCTATAGGAAATTGATAAGTGCTCTGCAGAAGAGCATATTAACTATCTTTCAAACTGCTGCAGATATCTGAGCACCACCACACGATTATTCACTCTGTCGATTTCTGCAATTGCTGACTTCCAATTCCGACCCCCAGAAAAGCAGAGATGTAACCTCTTTTTACAATAAACACATTTTATTGGTGTAATATGTTACCGATATAAGTTTCCAAGTTACACTAACGAATGATACTATATATTTCTGCATATTTACTAGAATGAAAATTCTTTTGATGTTGAAATAAATGTTTTATCAAATTGATAATAACAGAAAAAACAACTTTCCTGAAAATACTTATGTATAAAGGAATGATAAGAATAATATTAATCATGATAGTAATGATAATAATAGTACACATTGATAACAATATTTAAAATAATAATAGCGAATAAAGATTTATTTATTTATCTATTTATTCAGTCAGTCAGTCAGTCAGTCATTTATATTCATTTATTTATATATTCATTTATATTTTTCAATTTATTACAATCTTATTGCAGATTACAACACTCCTGTTCAACGAGAAGAGACTGCTTGTGATGTTTTACATGTAAGGAAAAAAAAATCTTTCGAATACTCAACTTGAAATGGCCATGGGTTCTAAACTGCATAAGTCTTATATTTTTCTACATTTTTTTTCTCTCTCTCTTTCTTCTCGTTCGTGTCTGTTTTCCCAGCACACTTAATCGCGTCTGTGACCTTACGAAGCCCACTTGAGATCAGAAATGGTAGGTACTCGAAGAAAGCGTGCTTGAATTATTTGCAATTTTTGTTCCGGTATTTACCGGGAAAACAAGCGATCTGCCAAACAGACCAAAAGACATTGCTTTTCAGCGTCTATGTACAGACATTTCAGCAAGAAGTGCTTCACCATAACGCGTTGGGAAGTAAAAAAAAAAAGTTTCTCTCAATAAATATCTCCAAAACGTGACAGGCGGATATCAGATTTCTTTCTTTCTTTTTTTTTTTTTTTTTTTTGGGGGGGGGGTCGTCTTTCTTCCCCATCGGTATAACTATTAGCAATAATTAGATTAATATATAGATCTTTAGTATCTTCGGTTATGATAAGCTATATCTTAACGCAGCCTGAGATAAAATCATCATAGTTTTAGAATTTTTATACCTAAACACATGTGTACAGGTGTTTGTTTGGTGTGTTTTGTTTTGTTTTGTTTTGCTTTTGCTTTGTTTTTTTTTGTTTCCTGTATGTGTGTGTGTGTGTGTGTATACACTTTTCCTGCAAATTCAGCGATAACAGGTCTCATGCCACCTCGATACATAGAAGCAAAGGATGCCAGGATCTTTTCAACATTCTTATTCTTATCCTCTTCTTTTTTACCCCTTATTTCCAAACCAACTCGTGTTTCTAGTCATTCGGCTACTTTGATTGATAATATTTTTTGTAATGTTTTAACTCTCCCAGATTCTTTTATAATTTTGTCTGATATTACTGATCATTTTCCTGTTATGACGCATTTTAAGTATAATCATATTAATGTTAATTCATTTCATCGTCAGGAAAGGCGTAGAGTAACTCAAGAAAACTTGTTTTCTTTTTGTGCTTCTTTAGATAATGCTAATTGGGAATGTGTGTTTGATACAGATGACATTAATTTGTCTTTGAATAATTTTTTTGATGTTTTGAATAATCATTTGGATATACGTATTCCCAAAAGAAAATACAAACGGGGAAATTATAAAACAACACCAAGACTTCCCTGGATTACAAAGTCCATTTTGCGATCTATTAACAGAAAAAATAAATTGTTTTATTCATTTAAGATGAAAAGTACTGAGCAAGCACGTTTGAAATACACATCATATAAAAATACCCTCACAAAAAATATTACGTATAGAAAAGAAAAAATATTATCATAAGCAATTGCAGAGATATAGATATGATATAAAAAGTACGTGGAATGTGTTAAAACAAGCTATGAGAACATCTACCGAAATCTCTGGTATATCAAAAATTCGATTTGAAGACAAGATTATTGATAATTCTCAAGATATTGTAAATATTTTCAATAAATATTTTACAACTATTGGAGAAGATATTGCTCAAGAAATTCCCAATACTGATAAACATTTTACTGATTTTTTGAATCAGTATAACACACATTCTATATTCTTTACTCCTACCACTAGGTATGAGGTTATTGATATTGTTTCTGGTTTGAAAAATTAAAAAAAGTGCAGGTTATGATGATATAAGCAATATGATTTTAAAAGGAGCAATATATTCTATTGTGGATCCTTTGGTGTATATTTTCAATTTGTCAATGTCAAACGGTCAGTTTCCGGAACAAATGAAAATAGCAAAAGTTATTCCTATATTTAAGAATGGTGACAACCTGGATATTAGTAATTATAGACCTATTTCTTTATTATCTTGTATATCAAAAATCTTAGAGAAAATTATGTATAAAAGAACAATGAATTTTTTGAAGACGCATTGTGTTCTGACAAACTCCCAGTTTGGTTTTCGAGAAAAGCATAGCACCTCTCATGCATTTTTGAATTTTATTGATAAAGTAGCACATGCTTTAGATAATCACTCTCATTTGATCGGTATCTTCCTGGACTTCTCCAAGGCCTTCGACACTATTAATCATAATATATTGCTTTATAAGTTGTCCCACTATGGTATACGTGGGAAGGCCTTGGAGTGGTTCAGGAGTTATCTAACTGATCGTAAACAATATGTTTCAATAAACAATTATAACTCTGATATGAGAGAATTAATGTGTGGCGTGCCACAAGGTAGTATATTGGGGCCGTTGTTGTTTATTGTTTATATTAATGATTTATGTGCTTCCTCCCAAGTGTTATCATTCATACTTTTCGCCGATGACTCAAATGTGTTTTATTCACATGAAGATCCAAATATTCTTGTGCACACAGTAAATGCGGAGTTACAAAATTTACGAGATTGGATACGAGCTAATAAGCTGTCCCTGAATATCAATAAAACCAAGTATATGTTTTTTAGTAACACTTTAGATAATTTGAATATGGATATTTAGTTTGATGACACTGTTTTAGAAAGTGTTTCATATACAAAATTTTTTGGAATCACAGTAGATGATAAACTTTCTTGGAAATTTCATATAGATTATGTTTGTAAAATTATTTCGCGCAATATAGGCGTCATTAACAGGTTCAAATTGTTTCTTCCCCAACATTCATTATTCATACTGTATTCGTCTTTGATACTACCTTATTTAAATTACGGAATCTTGGCATGGGGAAACACGCATCAAACATTATTAGATAGGGTTTTATTGTTACAAAAGAAGGCACTTCGAATCATTTGTAATGCCGCTCCTTGCTCTCATACAGCTTCTTTGTTTTCTGAAAATAAGATTCTGAAAATTAAGGATTTGTTTTTATTTCATTTAGGACAATTCATGTATAGTTATAACAATAACTGTCTTCCGCTTATATTCGATTCTATGTTTCCTCGTAACCTGACATACCATAGTTACCCAACAAGACAGTCTAATGAATTTCATTTGCCCCTGCTTAGAACGGTTTTAGCTCAGCAGACATTTATATATACAGGCCCAAGATTCTGGAACTCCCTTAGTCCAGACATAAAAAATGCTCCTTCTTTGTTTTCATTCAAAAAAAGATTGAAATCATTCCTTCTTAAGTCTTATAATGTAACAGAAAGAAATTAATTTTGTTTGTTTATCTTTTTCAGTAAGTAGGTTTTGTAAGCACCAGGATGCTATTGATTTTTCATAGGCTTGTTAGGTCGCGTCTTTCGCGGAATTCCGCATCGCATCCCCTGTTTTTCCTATTGCAAACTTACGTGCCTTCACAGAACAGATAATGTGTTCTGCTATCAGCAATTCCATACAATTGTATATATCACTTTCTCGTCGCTTTTAATGCTCTACACTTCTAATATGGCTAATAGTCTCTGTTGGTTTGATCTTGAATGTACCGATTGATCTAGGCTTTTTGTTCTTAGTTGTCTCGTCTCTTTACTTGCATTTATGCTTCTTCCCTTTCCCCTTTTCCACTTCTTTTTTCATCCCGCACACTTGTAGTTAAGTTTTAACCTTTTTTTTTCTTCCTGTGAGGTGCCCACGTTGTACAAGCATAGTATTTTGAGTGGGTACCTCCACTTTTTTTGACAGAATGTATAAATATGTCTGTATGAAAAATGCCTAAATTTGTAATGATTATTGACAAATGCTATCCTTTGCTATCTATGTATCATTCCTTCAAACGTATGTCGAATCTATATTTTTTGTACATTCTGTTGAAAGAAGTGAAAATAAAACCTTTGAATTGAATTGAATTGAAAAACATATACATCTCATGCACAAACCGACTGTATTGTACAGATTTGAGACTTAGCATGGCAGATTGTAGGAAAGGTGTTATATTATACGTCTCCGTGAAGAATTGAATTCGACACGCCGTGTGAATGTCTCTACCGGAGCATTGCAATAAACCGGGTTTCGTCGTGTCTTCTCTCGTCTCCTTTTCATTAGATGAAAACCTTTTCATTAGATGAAAATCATAATTTAATGATTGAGACACCAATAACCTAAAAGTGTCATATCTGATGATTAAAAAAAAAAGTATGTTGAAGTAAGGCATCAGGAAATTGTCGACGTCCTTCAACGTTCTTTGATTGTAATTTTTCAACCTGAAAAGAAGAGAAAGATGAAATGAATTAAAATATAAGGAGGATGGGTAAAGGAAGACAGAAAATAGGAATGAGGGCGAGGAGGATAAGATGAAGGAGGAGGCATAAATGGAGAATTGCAGAAAAGAAGAATGAGAAGGAGGAGAAAGGAGGAGGAGGAGGACGAGGAGGAGGAGGAGGACGAGAAGGAGCAGCCGAAAACATAGCACCATGTCAACGCGTCTTCAGCTTCGATTTAAAGGACAAGTTCACCTTTATAAACATAAGGATTAAGAAAAAGCAGCAATACTAGTAGAACACATCAGTGAAAGTTTGAGGAAAATTTTTAAAATCTGTGTGTTGGAACTGCTGGACGAGGGGACTACTACAGCTTGTGATGTCATATGAGTACAACAGTGTAAAGAAAACGTAAAAAAACCAATCAACATATTTTCATTTTTTTTTTCGCAAAGCAAAAGAGCATTTGACTTGCCTCTTGCTAAAGGCAGGGGGAATAATATAACCCATAACATTATGTCGGTGACGAGTCAAGGAAATGTGTACTTTTTTTAAAAGATGAAATTATGTGAAATTCTCTTTTTATTTTCCATATATTATTGTACGCATGTGACATCGTACACTGCAGTATTCTTCTCATCCAGCGGTTACTGCACACAAAAAAAAACATAACTTTTGAACGGATTGTCCGATTTTTCTCAAACTTTCAATAATGTGTTCTACTAATATTGCTACATTTTTTCATTCCTTATGTCTATGAAGGTGAACTTGTCCTTTAATCACTGCAAGTCATTTTTCAATAAGCTTTAGACGTGATGACTTCGAAGTAACCCGATTTAGAAGAGATTGAATGGTCTTTAGTGACTTAAAGAGGAAATCCAATCCAAATACAAATTAGTCTAATAAAAAAAGAGTATAATCTTACGAGTTCAACGGTGGAAATTTGACTGAAATCGGATGGGAAATAAAGAAGTTCTGACATTTTGAAATTTTGCTAATTTCTGCAAAAGAGTTCTTGTACAGTGGATATGAACATGCAAATGAGTGAGCTAACCATGTCATAACCTCTGAATTTTCCATTGATAGTGTACCAAAAAAAAAAAAAAAAAATGGGAAAAATTCAATGTATCTGTCATTGAAGTCTGAAACATGATGTTATTTCTGGTTGAATGACTTCAGAATAGAGATCAGTAAGATATACCAGGATTTGAGCCTCGGGCATTATTGCATTGGAATGAAAAACAGGAAATTTCAAGATTTGATGTAAAAACTAAAATTATGGCAAGGTGTGAGAGATGACATGCTCACTTTGCCATTTGCATATTCATATTGACTGTTCAAGAACTGTTCCCTGAAAAACTAGCGAAACTTCCTTATTTTTCACCCGATTTCAATCTGAATTTTACCTTTGAACTCGTAATATTTTACTCTTTCTTATCAGACTAACTTATATTTGGACTGAATTTTCCCCTTTAAGATTTTGGAAGAGGCGGGTGTATTAAGTCCTATAACCTTCTTCAAGATGCATACGCATAGATGTATTGTAAATGAAAACAGGCAAAAATGCAAAGGATCATATTATTGCTGCTGTTTCCACCTTGGTGTCTTTTTTTTTCTTGCTACAATTCATTTTCTTCTTCGATTCACTCACATGGAAGGTACAGCACTACCGGTTACTTGCTTAACATTCACTGGCTCGCTCGTTTCCTGGCCTATAGGGACATCGTGGCATACGGCTTGTTCCTCAGTGATGTGTAGCCTTGCCAATGCGTATCAGTCAAGTAAAGATACAAACAAACTCCAGGAAAGCCCTTAGAGGCAAACATGTACACGACGTAATGAGGTTTCTAGACGGTACCAGTCTTTCTCTCTCTCCCTCTCCTCTCTCCCTCCCCCCCCCCTCTCCCCCCCTCTCTCTCTCTCTGTATTTCTCTCTACATCTATCTATACCTATCTTTTTATCATTCCATCTATCTATTATATTTATCCAGATATCTTTCTATCTACCGATATACATCTACCAACATCTATCTCTCGCTATTCTATCATTATTTATCTATTATATCAATCCATCTAATCTTCCGTCTGTTATCTATCTATCTATCTATTTGCCTATCCATTTAACAATCTATCTGTCTGTTTATTCATATAAGTCTCTATCTTACCTCATCTAATGTATTTATCTTATACCAATCTACTCCCTTTCATCTCACGAACTCTATCTGTACCGTGAACTAACATCGTATTCTTGAAGAGCCCGGTCTCTGAATTTAAGCATCAACAAGTTGCTGCCCTGTGAAAGCATTTTGATGGCACACGACCAGCGACCACATCGACAGCTTCCAACGCCCGCCGCCGAGTTAATTTGTTAACTGTGTATGTGTGTGGGAGAGCATGATCTGATAAACTGGCATATAAAACTGTCACCATGCATGGCTGTCGATCTTCTGTCTCCCAAATGAAGAAAAACGAGGAGGGGGCGGCTTGAGCCCATTGTTTCTTCATTATCCGCGCTGAGCACCGAACACGAACCCTCCTATCCGCCTATTCTTTCATTAAGGTTGCATTACCTGGCGACCTTTCAGAGCACAGGATACGACAACTGCCCATCCGCGTATTCTACCGCGGGATTATCATTCCCAGGGTATATTGTCCTCACCTGTCTTTTAAAGGAATAAAACTGAACTGAGCACTTTATTAGTTCTCGGGCGGTAGGAATTAGCACCATCGAAGTGCATCTCCTGTGTTTTCGTGGAGTGTCACAGTGTAATGCCAATAAAATTACCCTGCGTTACGCTGTAACAGTCTCACACGTGAGCCTTGGTGTCATTACTCGTGTTACTCGTTACCACGTATTTGTATTGTATGTTTGATATTGAAAAAAAAAAAATAAGGTTGATAATAGTTCTTTAATCGGAGGATCAACAAGTGAGAAATTTTTGGTCAAAGAAAGTGTCATTTTCATTGAAACGATAAGGATGATGCCGCCGTTGTAAATGAGTAAAATATATCTGTAATCAAAGATGTGGTTATGAAGATATTCTAGGGCAGGATCAATTTAGTTTGTTGTAGAATTCATGTACCAGACTTTCAAAGGGCGTTACTTGCAGAAACGCAAGTGCAATTATAAGCGATCCTCCATCACTCACGTACGCATTTTCAATTGTCAGCAACACAACAACAACAACAACAACAACAACAACGTTGTGCATTATCATAGGGGTTAGCCAAATACTGGTCAGCTATTTCACTTGATAGTCATGATAATTTGATAATTGAAGTTTTGTTATGCTGTTATGGATGGATCATTTAGTTATGTATCCCTTGGGAGGTTTTGACAATCGATATCATACGATATGCAACGAGTATTTTTACCCAAACAAAGGTAATAGGTTCTATATTCTATTTAGAACCAAGGAAAATAAATGACCACTGACGACTAACGACGGAAATGTGCTTTAAGGACGCCGGGCGACAAATCTCACGTTTTCTGAGTGTCTGAAGACAATCTTTCCTTCAAACTCAGCACAGCTTTCGTTACAAGTTAGAGGTACTTTCTGAAGTGTAGTATTACGCTGACCAAGCCATAATAATACTACAGATGATGCTTTCTGCTGTTGGGAATTCACAGGGTGTTCTAACTTCGGAGTTTGAAGACGGGAGTGGGGGCGATAGTGTATGCAAAGTTTGGTTGCAGAATACAAAATGTCCGTCTTTGACGAAGGTTTCTTTTTTTTTCCATCATCTAGTTTGGTTGCATGGTACAAGTATACAAGCGACAGAGGTCTGACGAATAAACTCGGCAGTCACATAATATTACGGACTTTCAATTTAGACTGTAGTCTTTTCTGGAATTTACCTCATGAGTATCGAAAGCTTGATGGTCATGTTTTTCAATTATCCAAATTCATCCGGGCATTTCAATGAGGATTTTTGGCATAGCATATATATCACAAGTATGCACACACAAAAATAATTGTCGTATCAACGCTAATCTATACTAGTGCTATAAATTTTCCACGGTTGTCAGGAATTCTATTATTATTCATAACATCATTGTTGCTGCTGCAGTCCCTCAAACCAATCTCCACATCGTAATGAATTGAAAACATGAAGTCATGGGATTCATTGGATATATATATATATATATATATATATATATATATATACTATATATATACTTTATATATATATATATATATATATACTTTATATATATATATATATATATATATATATATATATATATATATATATACTTTATATATATATATATATATATATATATATATATATATCTTCTCCTTCAAACGGCTACACGAATGTGTGCATCTCTTCACATATGAGAAAAAAATGCTCTCGTTCAAATTTCATAACATGGGGGATTACAGTGTCAGAATTGAAACCCTTCTTCCCTTCAACCTACTTCCAGCTAAACAGACATGTATGATCTTCTTCGGGGAGTATGGAAATACTACAGTTTCAATCGATTGGTTTGTTTTCATTATCTTTACTTTATACGTTTGACCTACTTGCGTTTTATATAATATTACATATACATTGCCACACATGATTCATATGACTATGCCAGCATTTTATCAAATGTCGTAATGGTGTATTTAGAATGGAAGAAAAAGTGTAAAAGTAGCCTAAGCTAAACTGAAACAGTGTACAACAAAGACACCTTTTTCTCGACTCTCACGAAAATATAAAACAAATGAGGGTCGTCGTTTCATTACAACTGAATTGCAAGTACATGTATTTGGTTTCAAAATGGTTTCCAGTCATTTTGCCACTATGAAGGGATGGCATAGGTTTGGTTGAGAAGGGGCTTCAGGCTTCCAGCTAGTTTGTGAAATAATGAGAAAGCTCTTGTGAAATATGAAACAGCATACAAGTCCTAGAGGAATTCGAAGGTGTTTTTTTTTTTTTTTTGGGGGGGGGAGGTCTTTTTTAATGAAAATTGGGATAGGACTGAGCAAAAACAAAAAGATCGTAATAAAAGGCGGAACCTACATTTTATTAGGATCATTTTTTTTAACTTTGTTTTTGGGGGGATAACTCAGCCTTTTCAACTCCCATTTTCATCAAATAAACTTTAAATCCCTTTTGGAATTTTATATCTTTAATAGCGTATAAGTGGTTTCTAATTATCCCACGAAAAGTTACAATCCGAATCCCATCTAAGCCAGAACTATACCATCCATTTAACATCCTAAGCCCACTTTTGTATTTGTTATTACTTTTTTTCCAAGACTGTGAAATATGATTTAATTTTCTACATGTTAGCTTCATGTATCACTGTATAATGTTGTCACTCTGTTAAAAAAGGAAACCCCCAAAACACATGGATCTTTTTTTTATATTCCAAAAGGGGTCAAAATAAGTTATTCAAATCAACGTTCAAAGTTCCAAATTCAAAGCAAACCTCAGTCTATTTTCATTCTCTTTCATGTCAAAGAGCACACAGAACACTACAAAGCAAGATGCGAAAATAAACTGGTTTTAATTGAAATACTTTAATGCTATATGGAGGATTTAAACATCTGCAAAAATCAGGTTCGTATTTACAAGTCACTCATAGGCACGCAGTCACTATACATCTGTCTTTTACTTTATCCTTACAGGAAAAAAAAAAAAGAATCACCTTTCGATACTAGCACAACCAACGGACTAATTTGCATTTGTTTTCCCTTCTCTTTTCTTATTCTTCTCTTTTCCCAAGGAAATTTTTAAGCCAATTGCACGGCATTCCCTATGAGCTGACGATTTTACTTTACATCGTAAGGATGCGGTTTCCTCCATCGATGATCTAAGTACATGAATTTTTACTCAAAGAAAGCATATTTAGTCATCTAGATTTCCCACACACTGCGCAGGTTCAGGTCACAAGAAGAAGAAAAAAAGATCGAAATTCACTCCGAATTTTTCGATTTTGAACATGATAAAAGCAGTTGCAGATTAACTTCCTGCGTAATCTAGCTTTAGATTTTGATAACGAGTGTACAGCTAACAAAGTCAACCAGTGTCTCATGTGCAATGTCGCCATATACATTTGCTTGGTGCTCGAACAAAATGACATCGTGGATACAATTACGTCCTAATGCCAAAATGGTGATACAGCCAGTCTACCGAAGCATTTCTCAGCTGATGTTATATTCAACTACCCTATAATTGAAAGATATGGCATAATCAATATACATATAACAGACGGCTTGATGCAATATTCACAGAAAAAAAAGGAATTCCACTTCACTACAACATTGTAAAGTACAGTAAAAGTGATAGCAACAGACCGTAGAGTTCAAAAAGAACAAACAAAAACCATCGAACAGCGCGGAAAGTGCATCAGAAACTCAAGTCCATCCGACACTCTCTTATATCTCTGCGGACGTAGTTACCTTCGTAAAACCAGGATGATATAGAAGCCTGAATTTCGATAGAAATCTTGGAGAGAAACCCTGAATCTATTTTTCTCACCTTGTCTTAACTCTATCTGTCTTTATTGTCATGATTTATGCTCTTCCGAAGCAGTTGTGAAGACTCAAATAGAAGAGGGCCTTTATACAGGGTGTTGGTTTTTTTTTTCTCCAACCTAACCACTATCGAATATCGGCAGCCAAAGAAAACAACTGCCGATTTTCTCTCGATCTATTTGGTTGAGTATATAATCAGAAAAAAATATAATACATGAACGGAAGAACTCAAAATGAAAAAGAAACAGAAAAATTTATGTTAAACACAGTTTACGATATGCGCAATGTCATTTTCATTGTGCGTATTACGTGTTATGAATTATGTTGAGATGGAGAAAAATTAGACGTGAACATATTATATTTGTTTGATCTCTTCTTGACGCTGAAGTGTACAAAACCCAGTGCACAAAAAATAATAATAAAAAGATATGAAGGAAAGGGAACGCGAATGCCATGCGCTTGGTTATGACACGTGGCGTTGGTGCGGAGTACCTCACGAATTCGTGTCGCATGCGAGTGTTGGCCTGCTCACCAACTTTGGTTCCTTGCCTACAGCTTGTAACTTTGATAATTATGTACATGGAAGAAGTTTTGTGATACACCAACGCATTCGCATGGATTTAAACAGTCGGCCTACTATATGTTTAAGTTCTCAGAAATTACGGTTGTGACTGTGGTTTTTTTATTCTTTTTTTGTCACACATGCAGTTCGTTTTCGTTGCTCTGTGGTTGTATAAAAGAAGCTAGTAAATTTGTGTAATATCTTTCGTTTCGGGCCAGAATGTCGGACGGAGCTTGGGTGACAGAGGCTGAGTACAAAACCACATATTCAGCAAAGTCTCCCACCCCGTCCAATCATTAAGCTTACTGCAAAAAACATCAATTCTTTTTCTTGCAGCAATACTTTTTCTTTATTTTTTCCCTCAGGAATTGTTACCATTAGGTCACCAGCATACCGACACAAACTCGTCTAATGTTTCTCCATATTCCCATGTTACCCATCATATTATAAACCCTCATGTACTTTCATATCCATTATATAATTGCTCTCTTGCGTTGCTTTGGGTAACCTATATTTTGGTTTGAGGAAGATAAAATGAGACAACAAAATCATCAAATAACGCTGTTCCATCTCGCAAGTATAATACGCTCTACAGACAATGCGCAATAGTTCGAAGAAGACTTTATATCTTCTTTATAAAAACTCTGAGACGGTTCACGTATGGGTAATATTACTAATTACATACTTTTATCGTAGATCTGAATGGTCGCCACATTCTAAAGACAAAATGGATCTATTCAATAGACATTTTGTTTTTCCTTTTGTGCTGCAAGATCATATTGTGCAAACTGGACTACATTGTGTTGACAAATACCTGCGATGCCGTAGCGCTTTAGTATCAGTGCATCGGTACTATTTCATGTTCTTTTAGTCACAATTTTAGTTTCCAAAAACGACAACAAAGAGGTTACTTTCAACAACCATTTCCCATGTCAAACTGCTTAATGACTGTCGAAAGCAATTAATGATATTTTTTGTTAGGGACGTTTGTCAAAGCAGTTCAACACAATGCGGGTTTGTATTTATCATAATGTGTATATAATGTTAATGTGTCAGTACTATCAATTCCAATAACATAATCATTGAATGTGGCAGTCGAAAAATTACATCCTATCAGAAGATTCAGAGACTTTTAAATGATAAACATAGGTTAGTGTTAATCTTAGAGAAAAATCAAATCGAAGGTTACATGATAACTGATGCATGAATCCATTAAGCCAGTGCAATATTACACTCACGATAGTATACATCGCGGAAATGTTTTTTAATCTCTACCAACAAATGTATTTGTCAATGAATTGCTTAACCGAGAATATAGAATGCGACAGGACTCTCTGTTGTTTCAGCAGAGGAAAACGCACGTGCTGTAGACATGTAATAACAACAAGAACAAAGGGAGATTTTATGTATTCAATACCTTGGTGGCTTTTGCGGTACTTACATTGTAAATTGATATCAAGCTGCATGTAATAGGATTGTCCTCTGTTGCCAACAGCCTAATCCCTGGTTTTGTTTTTTGGACAGCAACTTGTATTTCGAAACAAGAGGTAAAGGTCAAAGTGGAAGATCGAAGAGTTACATGCAGTGTTAACTATTTTGATACATGTAATTTTCGGCGTATTTGATACGGAGCTTGGCCAGTTTTGCATTCATCAATACCACCTTCCCGCCTACGGATAAGTAGCGTTATTTGCGCGTCCATTTATGCAAGCCCATCCCATCTCCTTTTTTACATCATTCTCGGGAAACCATTACAATGATTAGCTTTGCTAGTGCGGCTGCTTTACGTCTGATTAAAACAGTAGTGAACTTTTTTACAGTTGAATACCATTGTGTCTGTTGACAGTAGATTTGACATCATATTCATAAACATAAAAACTTCGACCTTGAGTACAAGATGGCACAGTACTGAGTTCAGACATTATCACGCCACATCATTTCTTGATGGGCGACAATGGAGAATGAAAGTTGTTCCGTGAAAAGTTTCACACAAGCACATCAAAATATGGCTGGGTTACAACGCTATAAAACAGAGAGAACTGTAAGAGTAACATAATATACATGAAACTTTTAAACAACGTTTCCAGCTAGAAACACAAACAGGTACCATGAAGTTAGTAGTTCTGGTGGACGTAAAGAGTATGTTAGGAGCAATTGTATCCGAACAGAGGTATGATATTACCTTGTGACCCAGAATCTTTAGGGTGAATACCTTTGTCATACCGATAAAGAAAACAACCTGTCTTTGAGAAAAGAAGGGACACATGTTATATTATCTCCGCAAGAAGAGAAAGTGGGTATTGTTACTACATGGGTCGATCAGAAAATAGTATCTCAAATCTGTGTTTACATTCGGTCTTTTTTTGTTGATGTGTATAAAGCAAGACAGAATCAAAATTCGTATGAACTACTGTCAAAATATCGGGAGGTCGTACTCATAGAAAGGGTACCGTCTGCTGAGAGCAGGTGACCTATTCCGCGTTCGCATGTCGTCTTGGTTGTGTAATGCCACCTCCACTATCCTCTCAAGTATCGGCGACTCTACGTATGTTTCGTGGTGTCGGGACGTCGTCGTTGAGTGCGCCCTCTTACCGACGTTGGGCAAACCTAGGGAGGGATCCTGGCAGGCGATGGCGCGCACCCGACACGTGCAGTCTTTGAGGAGTCTGCAGCCTACTGTTTTCTTGCAGCACGCCCAGTCCGCCCGGCAGCTCCCGGGGAGGCACACGAGGAGTACGAGTGCGATTGCCAGCAGCACACGCGGGATGTGCGAAGGAACGGTCCGATTCATCTCCTTTGGGCATCAATCATTTTCAGCGTTCCCGCCCAGGCGATGAGAGTAAAGAGAGTCGCATCCGCACCGTTGACGGAAGACACCCAGACGGACAGGCATGGGGAGATAAGAGAAAAAGAGAAGAGCAGTTTGTACACTTCATGATCACAAACTCACAGGAACATGCTAATTTTGGGAGGTGAACAATCACATAGAGTAATCGGGCGCAGCATAATTACATATACCACGTGACTCCGTCCTCTCTGGTCACGTGCAGGCATCTACGTGAGGTTTGGAGTAATGTGATCGCTTCACGCCATGCTGTTAAGAAAATTGCTTATCACCGAATTTCCTGAGGGTGTGGAATATTGCTGATCCAGAGCAACGGTATTCTGTTACAACAAACATGTAATCTCATAAAAGAGACGTAATTCACTTACGATAAAATCGTCTCCTTTATAATATTGGAATTAGTCAATAGCGCGGAGTTTTTCTTAAATTGCTGGTTACTGTATGATCTTGTCGTCGCTGAGGGCAATTCTACGGCGAGTACTGCGTATTGTTCTATGTTTCCTGGTGCTTTGCTGCTACGGATGCTGTGTGTGTGTGTGTGTGTGTGTGTGTGTGTGTGTGTGTGTGTGTGTGTTGGTGTGTCCGAGGAGGTACTAGGGCAGCTCTTTGGTGTGTATGGGATGTAATGTATGTATCTCTGAGTCTGAGTCTGAGTGTGCATTTCAGTGGCTTTGCCATGCATCCATTTTATTTTGTGCATTCCTTCCAAACACTGCAAGAAAACTCCATCTGTCCAGACGACTCTCACTAGAAAAGTGACGCTGAACCACGGAGGTGCACATCTCCACCCCCAGAGGTGTTCCCCTTGGGGTGCCGCTTTTGGGACAAGGGTCGAGGCAAGTGGTAGTTCGATTTAGGTATGATCCTACGATAATCCATTGCGTGACATTGAGTGGGCCAGCCGGCACCCAATGGTGAACGCGCTCCGACACACGAGCAAGTGAAATGCACGCTATTTCACGCTCATTTAGTCCTTGGACAAGGGGTGGACATGATTTTAACTACCAATGTGACGTCGAGCCATAAACGTGCACTCTGAACTCAATCATCTTACTCTGGCGTGTAGGACTAGCCTTTTGGTTTTATATGTGTAATACCACCATCACATTGCTTTTTTTTTTCTCTCTCTCTTTATCTTACCATTTGTTCGTTGTAATTTCAACACACCAAACGCAACTGGGAAGCCTTTTATATTTTCCACTACATTAGGTAATCATTACATGCAGTTATATACCCAAGAAAGTGAACCCTTATCGCAGGAAGTTTTTGTTCAGGTCACAGTAATTTGCAAGAAAAGAAATTATAATGATAAAAGATACGGATACCTAAGACGTATAGAAGACGAAGAAAAAAATGCAAAAAGACACTTAAAATGATAAGTTCGTGTACTTGCAAGAGTATCATAAAAGGGCGCTTTGGCATCAGGTGTAAATGTGGTCACGTTCGAAAGGAACAAGTTTATAGTGTGTTCACTCATGTCTATTTTTTGCTATGACACATGGCACTACATTTCAGTTCAATCATTAAGTGAAATCGTTTCATAGTTGCAATAAAAATTCACCGAGAAGCACGTTTTCGTTCGCTCACACTCGGGAATATCACAATCCGCTATACTCGCTTGTGCAAGTATATTTTGCAAACTTTATAATGTAATCTCCTTAAATCTATATAATTAGCTCTGCGTAACTGCCTTGAGATTTTGTCAAATTGTCAACAAGCTGGGACGAGCCCTTTTTAATGCACTAAGAAACGAAGGTAATCATCGTTTACTAGACAAAGTTCGGGAAAGTTCAGGAAAGTAGGCTTACAAATAGAGTTCAAGTCGTCACGTCCTTTAAGATTTGAACCCAAACAAATCTGTCCAACAACCGTTAACAATGAAATTCAACAAGTCGCAATGAGGCAAAGTTTGTTGCCGTTGTGTTTTCCTTCCGCTGTACAGACAACTTTCATGAAGCAGCAGTTGGCGGCATTTTCCACGGCTTTTACATGAAAGCATTAAAATTTGATCAACACACGGCACACATGATGGTGATGATGATAAGCTGCATCGAATATAAGATGACAACGGAGTATTTTGGCGCAGGCCGTTCCGAATATGATGAACTTTTGAATCTAATCTCTAAGGCACTTCAAGTAGCGGACAGGTCCACCGAACGAGATGCATGCGAAGATGTTTGTTGGAGTCCATAATGTGATTAGCTTTCAAAGGAATTGGCTTTGTCTGCGTAAAAAGATGCCACGCCATAATGCCGACTCGCTTCTCTCATATACCAACACGGGAGAATTAGAGTTATGTTACGACAGGATCTCAATCAGAATGGTCAAAATGTACGATGGCACAGAGCCGGAAGAAGGTGTTTAGAAGCCAGGAGAAATATACGGCGGAGGATGATGTCCCCATTAATTCACTCGTAGTGGGACTGAGACCGCAGGTGAGAAGAAATAAGGCCAGCTGCGACCGCAGGCTAGGCGCTACAGCTAAATGAGAGAGACAGGGGTGTCCTCGGCCAATGTACAGGGCTTAAATCCCATTGGGTTTCGATTTCCTAAGCTCTTTTTTTCTCTTTTGATTAGGTTAAAACTCCTGGAAGACATTTAAAGGTAGTAAATGCTCTCTGCAAGCTTGTCCATCTATAGAATAGTGGTTTTTTGAAGAAACTTAGATTTAATATCCAGCTGCAAACAAGAAAAAAAAAAATAACAAGACACAAATCAAATTTCAGAGAATACTGCAAGCCGGCGAGAACCTTATGGGTCTTCTACAAACTCTGTGGAGATGTAGAAAGCTTCTAGGAAACTGGATGAGATATGCCAACCTGCAAAGTTCTTGACATTTTCTCGTCCTTTTCTAGAATTCTTCGAAAATTTGTCAATCGCCATGGCGTATTCACGTGTCGCACAGCAATGAGGTATGATTTTTTTTTTCTGTGCGTTTACCAGGATCTGACTGACTTGACGTGTGTGCAACAGAGAAACTCCTTTTCATGTCATAGTGAGTCCTCGTGACTCTAAGACAAATATCAAACGATAAAATGACATCGGTTTGGAGGGCATCATCAGGGGCCAATATTATTCTTCCCACCAATGCTCTCGGATCTGTCTATTTGCGATGGCATAACACGCTGTGAAAATTAGTAGAATCTCGGCAAAATCGTAATTTCGAATTATCATTTTTTTGTGGATTTTAAAAAAAAAGTGCATTGATTACATCAATGACCAAATTTTCATTTTATTAGGATGCAATGGCACGTTTACACAATCACGTAGTCAAAACTTGAACATTCATGAAGGTAGTGTTGTTGTTGTTGTTGTTCTTTATTTTCCGCCGAATTATCATCAGTCAACATAATTTACTAGATAAGATGGAGGCAGAGCTAATCTTTTGCCAATGATAAGCACCTTGTATGTTAATCTTGCAGAAGCATGAATTTCGCTTAGAGTATATAAGGAATAATGCTTTATTACAGCAAAAATGTATTGTAAGGAGGAGTCAAAAATGTGTGCTAGCTCTTCACTGTATATCTGCTATAGAGGTTTCGTGGTCTAGTAGATTGTGCGCTACTCTTTCAAATAGGTACAGGGTTCGAAGCTAGGCAAGGCTTTTGAGCAAAAGGTTCCTTTCTCAAACTCTCCTGTCTGTCGTTAAGGGTGACTTAGTTCACGGAGGGAAGTTTAAAGTTTGATTTAAATGGTGTGTGCGCCATAAAGTGGCAACTTGGTCGAGTTCACTCAGTTGACTGGAAGAGCGGTAATACATGCACATACACACACACACATGCGTACACACAAACACACATCTATTCTCACTTTGATATCATTACTATTGTTGTTGGGTTTGGGTGGTTTTTTTTTTTTCAAGAAAACAGAGATTAAACTTGACATTGGATGTGTCTCAGTTCATGCATTGCAATGCTTGCCTGGGGAAAGCACGAATCCGGCTACAACAAATGAAAATTGACAGAGTATATTGATGTGATTGTACATCTGTCATGAGAGTAATTCAACTTGGTGTAATGTGTTTTTTCCGGGAAATAAAAGAAAGATAGAAAGAAAGAAACTAGCTAACAAAATAAAAGCAGAACAAGACAGAGTTCACAAGGCCATCTGCTCCCCCGTTACAAAAACTGCGGCAAAATATTGTTAACCAAGAGACATCAGGAGATATTTCCAATCGATCAAATCGGAATTGAGCATGAGAGGATTACGATTGACGACTGAGATTGGTGTTTGATTGCTTCGATTCATGTTCCAAGGCCCTACTTTGAATCGTGGAATATCGCCGGATGTTATCCGATAAGAGGCGGCCATATTGATGGCAAGTAAATCTGTCCCTACAGTCTGGAAGTCAATGAATGAAACATTGATATTATGCTCTTTCGAAATAACCATCCGCTTCCTATTTCCGTGTGCCTCTTGCTGTGTTAAAGCGAAAACTCATACCTCTTATGCACTAAAAAAAAGTGTCCATATATCTACAATTACAACCGTTCATTTATACTCTTCATAGATTTAAGGTTCGACGTCTCGATGTATCCCTTTTGCAAAACTGAAAAATAGATTTTTCCTCAGAATGATCAAGCTGGACACTTCGTTATAATAACGGGAAAAACAATACTGTCGATTTCAAACGAACTTTTCCTGCCACTTCTGTTTTAAAAACTCTTAGGTTTATTACCGTAAGATTTTATAAGCGATGTTTGAAGACATTATTCTTCAACCGTTAAAGGCGGTATTGATCAATGTAAAATGAATAAATTAATGAATTAATATTGAAATGAATGCAGAAATGGACAGAAATGTTGAATGACCAGTCATCTATGAGGCCATCGGAAGGCATATCTTACTTTCTACCATCATCCGCCCTAACGAAAAGTCAGAGGGCTATGGTGATACACCTATTTTCCGTCCTACAGCTGTTCAGTAGTTGGGTGACATTGTAATACCTAAAGCATGTAAGAGTGAACTTATACAGAGTATGAACTTCATCATTGTGTAAACATATTCAACAACTGCGGCATGAAATTGTCACAGTGACATTTTGGAGTGAAATCATTAAGGATTATTATTTCCTAAAGGTTGTTCAAAGTTCAAAGAGTTGATTATTACACCGCGGCATTCCACAAAAGCACAATTATTATCGTTATCAATTTTAGAAAAATCATTTTCACGACTTCTTATTTTTTAACAATACACATTGAAAACAAAACCCATTCATGGTTATAAGGGATTAAGAATGGAAAACTAACATTTCACTTCTGCACATTAATTGCGAAATGACATAGCGAATAAAGTTATAATCTACCATTTGTAGATGAAGCAAAAACCAAGCATTAGTGCTTTAGAAAAGTTCTAAAATGTGAGTTAGGGATAGAAACAATCACTGTAAAAATTTGAATTGGTAAAATCGATGTTAAGTATTGTTGAATATACAAAATGTGAACAATAGTTGTAATAAAAATGCTTCCAGACTAAACCGTCTACAGTCACGGTTTATTGAAAAAAAATACAGATATCTCCTTACATTTTAGGCTTTATTTTGAAAAATTTATATGATAGGATGTTATGCGGTACAACAGACATACACATATGCATTAAATGTCATATCTTGAAAAATTTGTAAATCACTGTTCCCAAAGGTAAACTGGACCTTTAAGGTACCCCACCCCTCCCCCACCCCCTCCCCTAACCCATCCCCTTCATTTCCACCATTAAAATGAGGGTGGCGGGCTACAATTTATGACCGAATCGGAGGCATTCCGCTGACGCATTCGGCAACGATCCGGCATTCCGGAGTTTGGCCTTGAACTAAAGGGGAATGCTACATGATCTTGGGTTCTCGCATTGAATAAACTGCATCTTACTGGCTATAGGAGATGCTTCAAACACCCACGCTAGGGTAGTTTTCATGTGCAGGACCCCCGGGGGTAACATCACTCGAAAACTGGGTATTATACATCACCACAACAGCTGACTGGATGACTTTCTCTTTTTCTCTTTCTGTCTCTTTCTCTTTCTTTGTCTGTTCGTCTCCTTGTTTGTCTCTTTTCATCTCCCCCTTTCACTTTTTTCTCTCTTTTTTTGTGGGGGAGGGGTGGGGGTGGGGGTTGGGGAGGTATTGTAATGTGTTGGTAATGACTGTTTCCTGAATCATTCTTTCTGAGTTCAAGTTCCAGTTAAATAGATGCAGATCGAAGAGCGGAATGTGAAGAAATAACAATGGGGAATAACGCATGTCTGTTGGTCAGAGGCAATGTCCCTCTCGCAGCCCCAGGTACGCTTATATTATCAATAAAGACAGCTCGTTTTAGAGGGAGGGATTCAATGTAGCCGACGTACTTTTCAAACGCAAAAAGAAACCGGGGATTCTCTTGGAACACAAGTAAAGCAATTACAGAACAGGAAAAAAGAGAGATCACCATTTTGAGCCCATCACAGAGACACTCAAGGCACTTCGTCGACGATAAATACTGAGAAAATTGAATATCATAATATTACCATAATTTCAAGGGCACTGCTAATCATTGTTTCCATTTTGACAATCTGAGCTGCGTTTTCTTGCACGCTACCCGAGTCTCCCATTACAATAGTGATAATAGAAAATGAAGTTAATGAAAATTATAAAATCAATAAATTATGAACTCTCTGAATGCTTTGTTTCTTTTTTGTTTCTCTTTCTTTTTTCTTTTTCTTTTATGCTTATGATTCTTGTGGTAGTGACAATGCTTGTCTTGAAAATGTTCTTTGCTGGATTATTTTCTCACAGATTTCAACATCATCGTACCGGTAAGTTGGCGAAGTACACTGATTTCAACTTACTACGTAAATATTTTACTACGTGTCTATATTACTACGTATTTTAGTACGACGCACAGGCTTGTTTTCTTTTTTAAGAGGGATTTAGATTTAATTCCAAGCCGAATAAATTTGAGAGACAACCATCCCTTAGGCCAAAATTAATTTGCGTTTCATCTCAGTTACAAATTAGTATTATCTGAGGCGAAGACCTTTTTTTTTTTTTTTTTTTTTTTACTTCTCCTTCTTGATTCTACAGTCGATCTCTAGGCATGGCAATATAGTCATTTATTATTGGCTGCGCTAATTATGCGTTTGCGGGGGCCCTTGGATGAAATCATGATCAGTAGGAATGATGACGTCATATCTAATAAGGGGAATCATCGATCAATTGATTTAATTGATTTTCGCCTACACAGCAGGATCATAGCGCAATATTTGACTTTCATTCTCCCATTGTTCAGAGTGAATGCCGTCATTGGTTTACACATGTCTTACAAGACGATCATCGATTTTGTCCATCCCATTCCAAACAAAGGCGATAGTGCGTTTGTAACTTCTGTCATTAATTACGACCAATAATAATGAAACCAAAATTCATTAAGACGCACTGAGATAGTCTTGGGTCATTCATGATGTCTTTCGGCGAAACCAACAATGAATGTGTTATTCCTCTCTCTCCCTCTCTCTCTCCCTCCCTCCCATTCTTTCTTTCTTTCTCTCTTTCTCTCTCTCTCTCTCTCTCTCTCTTTGAGACGTAATGAACATAGCTGAACTTTACACACATGCAAACATACACACACCTAGATATAATACACATTCATATACATCTGCATATCTTTATCCATATTTTTGAATATATGAATGGAAATACATATCATACGTTGTATCCATATTTATCATATAAACATGTATATGTATAATATAGTGTATATATATGTATGTGTGTGTGTGTGTGTATTATATATAAATATGACACAGTACATTGTACTTTGATCATTGCTGTGATATAGATATCATATTCACATATATCAAGCTTATAAAAGATGAGAAGAGATTGTAAAAAGATTGTAATGCGTTTTCGTGGACTACACTACTCATTATGTTTACACACATATTATAGATAAACATACGTGAAATATGTTACTAGTAAACGATAATTCCAACATGGCTCTTTTGTATCAAAGCCTTACTGATAGCGTGTCCTCCAGACATTTTAATGAAAATTACGCACGGATTGCCATTTTCAATGGAAATCATTTCGGCATTTTAGTGTGTCTGACAATTAATGAGCACTTGGTCATAAAAAAAAGAAATCATGTATAAAGATAACCCATCGGCATTAAGAGAAGATAAAAGGCATTGAGTGGCAATTTACGTCATTGCAATGTCCAGACGACAATGACGCCATGTTTCTACTCATTACATTCAGGATCTACACATTTCTACATAATAATATTAGCAGTATATTTCTGGCGCTCAACATGCAAACAGACGCTCATTACCTTCTGCCAGTTAACCTATTGTTGGGAAATACCGAGTGGTGTTCTATGTACTGAGTGAGGGCGAGAATCGCCCCACTTAGGAGTTAACAAGTTAACGTGGACCTCTTATCTACAGACACACTGTTTGGTGTTGAATTGTGGTTTAAGGCCTTCGCTTCCGCAACACCAGTGTAAATTGTGATTCACATGATTGCCATTCAAGATGGCAACAAGGTCTTTCAGTGAGCTGTAATCTTTCAAGAATAGAGCACAATATGTCTGATTTCTTTGAATATTTCATAGCTCATATAACCTTCCCCGAGAATCGTTATACACAATACATTTGGTGAACGAAAGCTGTGAAGCTGATGCGAAATAAAGCAAATATCGCTCGAATTTGAGTTTCATAGTGACAGCTGAGTACCACGTGACAGAGAAGAACACCCATCCTGTAGCACGTCACTATAATTTTTGCGATTTAGGAGAAGGGATTTAGCTTTTGTTTTTCTTTTCTTGTCTTCTTGATTATGGTGTGCTTTCTTAATGTTATTTCTTCAACTTTCTCTCCAAAGATTGTGTAGTTAAGCGTGTCTTGTTTCCAGTTGTCAAAGGTTTATTCTTAGTTTCATCGTTTTCCCCTTCTTCTTCGAACACATCTTCCCTCCTCTCCCATAACTCCCTCCCCCATTCTTTCTTTCTCTCATCACCTCTTCACTCCGACTCGTGTTGAAAGATGACTGCATTCATGACGGCCGGCATTGTGTTACTATACCAACTGCACAATAGTGTCCAATTTTTCACGGGTACTGCGTCATCCCGAACAACGTGACCAGCCTATTGTCACGTTTTGACTCCATAGGAGGAAAGTAGAGATAGTGGGTCATCTTCCTTTATGTCCCATTGGCCGTGCTCTAAGCAGCCCATTATGTCCGAGATGGGAGTAACACTTAATTCAATTTCAGTTTCTAATCGACACAATTATTTTACCCCGAAGACGTCTTGCACTCCACAGTACAGTTCACGTGGAAGGGGAAAAAGACAGCATCAAGGACGACAAAATCCACATTATTAATATTTTTATGTTTTTTCTTAAATTCTTGGACGGTACCCTGAACAATGTTTGGCCGTAATGTAACTAAGTACGCCCAGAGGGAGACGGTGTGCGACAAAAACTTTGTCCTTTCCGCAACCGCTAAGTTAGGCAGCTCTCGAATTCCTGTTTTTACGTCTTGCTGCCCCTCTGGTGTTAAAGGTTCGAGTGTGGATAACTCCCGCTTGGAGTTTATTTTGTTTGCTCTTTTTCTTTGTGGGAGATTGCTTCTATTTCTATTTTTTGCTGTCGACAGGATATAGGCAGTGGTACAAAATATTTACCAGGGTATTCATATCTCATGTAACTCAATACATGCATGCAATGCTAGGCTATTTTTGATTTGATAAATCGGTATTGCCACGTGCCGGATTATATGTAAGTAGTTTTCCTCTTTTCACAAGTACATCGTGTATGTGTTTCTGTGTCCAAGACTAACGGACCCTTGTATATTGCATTTCAAGTTTCAATACTGTCCACTGTTTTTTTTTCTTTTTAATTTTGGGATATTTTCCCCTCCATTTAGACTTCTGTCAAGCAAGGTATGTGTAAGTTGAAACTCCAATCTGCTCGAGATTAATCACAGTTAAGTAACAATGGAAAACTGCATACAAAGTTTATTGTATCCTTAAAGAAAAAATGAGCTTCTTGAAATCCTTTACTTCCAGCCAATGGCTTCCGCAGAATCTGTTTTGAAATAGAAATATTTTATTAGTTGACCATAGAAGTAGTGTCATGAACAATTCTAAGGGCTTTTATTTGGTTAGGACCTAGCCAAAAAGAACGTCGAGAAGATCTTGATCTTTTCTTGATTTTTTTGTTTTGTTTCTTTTCTTTTTAAGTATCAGCGATATATGAGCACAAACACGGAAAATGAAAAGCTCGTAGTTTTTATGGATTTCAAGTCAAAACCCCCTTGGGAACAGATTGTCTATCGCAGTCCATAACTCTATCTCTCTCCTCCACATCCTCCTCCACCTCCTCCTCCTCCTTTGTTTTAGTATTCTTGCCGAAAGCGACTTAGCATTTGTGTGAGCAGAAGCGACACAACCAGACAGAGTCTTGCTTGGTTGTAATTTATGTCCCAGTCCTTCACAAATCGACTCTGGTCATTTTTACGACTCGGTGAATGAAGATTTCAAATTAAGATCAAACTAGAATTTGGTGGATCATTGGTAGCTATCTACTTTTTAGACTCTCTCTCTCTCTCTCTCTCTCTCTCTGTCTCTGTCTCTGTCTCTCTGTCTCATCTCTTACGCTAATTCTACGCTTTCTAAATTCAAAGTCTATTGGCCTGAAAACTTCAGAATCTTCTGCCTGAAATCAGTTTTGTTTATTGTAAGAACTGAGGCACGTGCAAATGTGCATAAAACCTACGACAGAAAGCAAACTCACAAATTAGCAAACTCACAACTCAAACACACACACACACACACACACGAAGAGAAAAACACATAATGGAGGAAAAAGTGTTGCTTTTGGTGGAATAACACAAGAAATCCCCAAAACGTTAACGCCCTTTTATTGCACATGGCGACACATACTGATAATTCAAGCTTTATATGTCATGGTTATTTCAAGGTTTGTTGGTGAACTTCTCTTTTAAACATTCTTTTCTTTTTTGGTATAACACTGAGAGAGAGAGAGAGAGAGAGAGAGAGAGAGAGAGAGAGAGAAGGGTGTGTGCAAGTAGGGTATAGTGAGCATCGTGTGTCTTTATTATTTAATGTGAGGGAATATCTTATTGCTTGCCGCGACAGTTCTTACTGCAATCGGATCTTGTTTTACTCAAAGTCGTTTCTGTACATACTTTCGTACATATTTGAATATTAATAGTTAATGTGTGTGTGTGTGTGTGTGTGTATGTAACGATCGATCAATTTTGCTCTTTTACATTTGTTGTAATGTTTCATTTGTTATCATTTTTTCCAATTCTGTCTTTTGATTACGAGAAGTGAATGCCTCAGTAAACTGCCATTAAGGGGGGCTCTACACCGAAAATTGAAAATTTTTCCAATTTTCTGTTTTCACTTTTAAGTGATAGTTCTTACCTTCAATATTCAGTAGGTTCTACACTAAAAAAAAATGCAGTAAAAGTGGTTAAAATGTCTTTTTTCTGATACCTTTTGAAGGTGCATTTTTGCAGTTGAAGAACGCATACTCAAAACTCTATAGGTGGGACTACAGTGTGTTAAACACTGAATATAATCATTATACTGTGTTTTGGTGAGTTAAAATCATAATTTTTCACAAAATATGTTTGTAAAAGTGCATTAAGTGAATTGTACATATATTTTGAAGGGATATTTATGTCTATACACTGCTAGAAATGACATCTGCCTGTACTTTGATGTCAATTTTGTGTTGAAAGTAAAGCGAATGCAACTTTTTAAATGTAATTTATTGTTTGAAAATGACATGTTCATTTTCAAATGCCGTCTTCTCAGAATATGTTTTTATATACCTTTGTTTACAAATTTTGATATAACTTGAAAATGCTTCAATATTTTCTTCCCAAATTTGGTACACTTTAATATGCAGAAGGACATGTTTAATATAATGTAGATGAGCTTTTTGGAATTATGGGCTTTAGTTTTTAAGTTATTGACAGCTGAATTTTGATTTGTTAATACCGGTTGCCATGGCAACGGGAAAATACATTTTTCAAAAATAGTCTATTAAAATCTTTGGTTTTTTTCAGTTGCATCTATCGACCAAATATGAACTAAAAATGCCAAAGTTTACAGTAGTAGTAGGCATTTTGTGGTAACCAATCACCTGTAGGCATCTGGTTACCATGGTAACCATGCATAATATTATATATTACAATGTATATCATTGTATTGCTGACATCTCCAGCAACATGTATATATATAGTTTTATGGGGTTTTGATAAATTCTTCATGACATAAATGCAAAATATGTGATTTTTGTCATTTTCAATGTTGTTGGTGTAGTGTCCACTTTAATAAGCTTTACCTATCTACCTTAGATGTGAAGTCCTAGCACAAAGATTAGACACAATGTTACAGGAAAAAATGGTGGTCTAAAAGGAAAAGAATATTGATAGAAAAAACCTGAGTGCTTTTGCACGGTCTTTGCACTATCATAATACCCGAATACAACATATATATAGCTACCAAGTACACCATTTAACACAGGTATAGGATACATTTTTGAAAGGGATCAACATACTACATGTAAGAAAACATCAAGAAACAGGGTTTTTGAGATGAGTGACATGAATCCCGATGCATCTGTCATGATGATCTATCTCCATTCATGGATTTGCCCCGTATTTTTGTGAAAGTTTTCGACAAGTTTTTGATGCATTCAGAGTATTTGTCTTTTACTATATGATTTATTCTAAAGATATTTCTAGAGACTGTGATCACTTCTCTTCCTTGATCTGATTGAGGAAAAGTACCACTGAAGAGTTTGTTCGCAAAACGGCTTCAATGCCATTTTCAAACATTTTACATGAGGTTTTAATAGAGAAAATAAAGCCTTTCCAATGAGACCTCAGTTATTGCATAACAAGGAATATTTTTGAAGCTATGATTAAGAATATCCCATATTTTCCCATCATTTTTACCTTTAGTCAATATCTTAAGTCAATATTGATGTATATTAAAGATAAGGATAAAAACGATGAACAGATGAGCGTCTGAGTGTTTTACTTCTGCAATAACTGTATTCTCTAGCACTGTTTATGGTCGATCTGAGCAAACAATGACTTTTTGCTAAAAAAAAAAAAAAATGATACCTTGTCCCATGATGAAGATGTAGGTCGGGTTCAAGGCTTTCTGTTTAAATCCCACACGGCTTATACCACACGTCAGATCCTTGAGATTTTCATATTGAAAAATAACCATCAGCAAAATATCACAAGACAATGTGCGATTTCAAGAAGTATTTCTGGTTAGCTTTTTCTCAAACATTCATACAAATTTCCATGGAAACCGAGGTCAGTAAACGCTCCGCTTTTTTTTTTCATGAATGTATGGTATAATTGCTCTTGGTTCCCGTCTCTTTTGTTTGTTTGTATTTCCTTCTCTTTTTTTTTTCTTTTTTTTTTTGATAAACGTGTCCGAGTAAAACTGGCAATGCTATGACATTTTCCAGCAGATGCGATCTTTTGCAATGGGATTGCGCCCTAGACCCATGAAAGGTTTCAAAACGCCTGAAGCGATTTTCGGGAAAATGAACGTCTTCAGTGAAGTCACGTATCACCTAAAATCAATGAAAGCTCTGGTGTCAAAGCAGGCAAGCAAACAACCAATGAGGGATTATATCGCTGCTGTGGTATTGGTTGCAAGAACGACCTTTCATTTCAGACACACACACACACACACACACACACATGATATCTACCTATCTCTCCCCTTATACATTATATAAACATGTATAAGGTTCATATATTCATAGTCATATGAATATAATTATATGAAATTATATACTGTATATGTATATTATATTTATGCATATTGGTTAAAACCCCTGTTCTTTGCAAAATATTGGCCTTTATAAAGTTGTTGAATAATCGACCCTTCAGTGCGAAAACCTTTGTTTCCAATGCCCTTTCATATATAATACACTTTTATGCCACTTTCTCTTCCTCTCTCGCCCTCTCTCTTTCTCTCCCTCTCTCTTTCTCTCTTTTTCTTTCTCTCTATTTTTTTCTCTCTCAGTGTCTTCCATATATTTCTTTGCCGAGAGACCATGACAGTAACAAGTTATCAAATTTTCCTGTGCCCGTCCCATCAAAACAAAAATTGAAAAAAAAAAGACATTTTCGAATTGCAATGACGCTTCACTATCATTATTTTTCCCCGCCTTAACAAGATGGGTAGGGGTAAGATAATGAAAAACCTCTAATGAAATATAAAAGAGCTTGCAATTCAAAGAGAGATTCAACGTTTATTTGATGAAAATTTGTTTTGAAATGACTGAGATATCCAAAACAGAGTAATCCTAATAAAAAAAAATCCTTATAAAAGGTGGGTATCACCTTTTATCAGGATCGCTTTGTTTTGCTTTGTTTTTTTATCTCTCAGCCACTCCAAAACCGATTAATTGATTCCTCTTAGAATGGTATGCTCCGTATCATTTCGTCAGTGGTTTCTTTGTGTTTCGTAAAAGGTTAAAAGCCTAATCCTCATCTCCGCCAATACCACCATCGCGTTAACGACCCCGTAGCGTGGAGATATTAGGGAGCTTTAGATTTTAGACGCGCGGACGTTCAAAGGGAAAAAAAAAAACATGATCTGAGCGTGCGCAGTAGCGCGGGTCATTATACTGCGCACGCTCAGATCATGTTTTTTTTCCCCTTTGAACGTCCGCGCGTCTAAAATCTAAAGCTCTCTATCATAGAATAGGAAGGCTGGCCCGGCTCGGATATATTCGAGAATCCTTGTAATGAATTGCGTACAGCGTTATCACTGATCTCTATGTAGATCCATATACAGAGCTAAAGAATCTCTACTATAGTCGACCGTTACCAATGAGGCTCGGTGCACATTTGCTGACGAGCGTTATTCGCTGTTTTATATAGAGTTTGAATTATTTCTCTTTTCGTAATATTTCTCCTCTTTTTTTTTTTACTAAGACGTCTTGAGTATTTAAAGGCGTAAATGAAGAGAGGATGTCGTCGCACCACATATTCATCACTCCTTCTTTCTTGCGCTCAAAGTTATAAAATCCCTCATCCCCCTCCCTCCCTCCCCCACTCCACAACTCCCATACTTCGGGTGGACGAATCTTTTACTTCCAGGGGTATGCTCTAGACCTACCACGTGACAGCGGTTTAAGTTAGTTCCGGCAGTCGTCGAGAAATCATTGTGGTCAACCTCTCTCTTTTTTTTTTCCAACTTTTTTTCCCATTTTTTTTTTTTTTTTTTGCCCGTAAGTGCCAGACGCTTCAGAATCGGAGAGCACCCACAAATGCATAATCTCGACGCAAGTAATACAAATCCAATAGTCACCTTCCGCGCTTGCCGTTTAGGCGCAATCGACAGTTTCACAGAAATTACATGACGTTTAAAGGACCTTCAGAAATGTGCGAATTCATTAAAAAAAAAAAAAAAAACGTTTTAAAGTAAAGTATCGTTCTGTGTACCTTCACTCGTTCATGTCATTCTTTTTCTTTCCTCAAGAGTATACCATTTAATATCACTTTTGAATGAAAGTTGAATTTCTATGTTAGTAAAGGGGGACATAAATGTGGAATCTTTTTCAATAGTGAAACAGACTAAATAATAGAATACGATTTACCTGCAAAGATGAAGACAATCCATCTTTATTTACATTTCAAATGTCCTGTGTCATGGGGGATTGAAACGAATAAACTGCTCTCTAGGAAAAGTTATTTCAGTCATCATGTCCACTATCGACATCATTCTACTCAAGCAGTGACGGACATTTGTATTCAGTGATTTAGCCTTTATTCGAAAGACAGACTTTAAAGGACAAGTTCACCTTCATAAACATAACGATTGAGAGAATGCAACAATATTAGTAGAACACATCAGTGAAAGTTTGAGGAAAATTGGACAATCGATGCAAAAGTTATGAATTTGTAAAATTTTTGTTTTGGAACCGCTGGATGAGGAGACTACTACAGCTTGTGAGTCATATGCGTACAACAGTATAAAGAAAATATAAAGAAAATTCAACATATTTTCACTTTTTTCGCATAATAAAAGAGCACTTGACTTGCCTCTTTCTAAAGGCAGGGGGAATAATATTACCCATAACATTTGTCGGTAACGAGTCGGGGGAATGTGTACTTTTTTCATAAGATGAAATTTTGTGAAATTCTCTTTATATTTTCCTTATATTGTTGTACGCATGTGACATCTAAGTTTTTCACACACTGCAGTAGTCTTCTCATCCAGCGGCTACTGCACAAAAACTTCAAAAATTCATAACTTTTGAACGGATTGTCCGATTTTCCTCAAACTTTCAATGATGTGTTCTACTAATATTGCTACATTCTCTCAATCCTTATGTTTATGAAGGTGAACTTGTCCTTTAAGATATAGTGATCGCAGAATAGTTGGCTGTATTTCCTTTTTTTTTTTCTTTTGCTGTTTGTGTCACCATTGTTGATGGTTTGGCCTTCTTTTTCCCCCTTACATCACTACCCTTTCCAACCCCATCTGCTTACGACATGGCCCCCGCTGTGGCGGTCTCTTGGAATCGCTACGTGCATGAAAAATCATGAAAATGTGGTGTAGAACGTTAATTGCATGGACCAACATAAAGTTCGTTTATTCAAGACCGGGTAAAATATCGGCGAAAATGAAAGGGCTAATTCACTCCGCGCCCAGTGGCAGCAAAGTGGCTTCTAGAGGCGAGTCCTCAGAATTATATGATGCAAGAAAAAGTGTATCTTAAATAAATGTATAACAATGTGATATAACATCTACACTGTATGAGGCTCATTTGATTTTTATTGTTTTAACTACGTTGTCCTTTAGGCAGTATAAGTCTTGAATGTGTCTTTTTTTTCTCTTTCATTTCCCCTCTTTCCCCCTTTGTTTTTCTTTGAGACAAACGTTACACCTACGGTCACAGGTTCATAGGGTGTTAATAGAAAAATAAAAAGCCACTTGCCACCCACGGAGACTTCGACGGATAAAATTGGTTAGTCAGCGTGATCTCCCAATGGCTTTTGAAGGTCAATACAAACAGGCAATATAGCAAAGTCACGTGCTATTTCATAACTTGGGAAGAGGTGAGTATACCTCGCTGCGTTTCTTATTAAAGATAATCCCCTATTTTTTTTTTTCAATCAGATACTCTTATAGCGTGGCATTTCTAGAAGTCCTTCTCTTATTTATAGATTCCGTCATTTTCAATCATAAAGTCTGAAAAAAAGGATAGAGTTTGGATTTTTGTGATATAATGAATTGTTTATTAACTTCTGGGGAAAATGTACGTCAAGTTAGAAAAAAAGTTCAAGTTTGATTCTGATGATTGATAAAGGATGAAATTAGTGCTTTTGTACTGTCGAAGAGAAACGCAAGTGCCTTACGCCCGTTACCCATTGAAAAATAAGGTGACACTGTGTAAGTTTAATACTGATTCGGACCGCAAAGATTGGTATCTCATTTCTTTCCCACTAGATTCTTCTTTATCCAATTATTACGCTGATTGCATGGGATAAATGGATGTCCTCTCCCCTCCCCATTCCCCCCTTCACAGCCTTTCTGATTTCCCACGTTTTCTGATCTGAGAAACAGTGCACAATTATCCAAAAACCTCTCCGCCCCCTATAAAAGGCATTTGTATAGAAATTGGATCATTTCTTACATTGGATTTCTTGATTTGTTAGGTGTTCTATACAAAAATTCGAAACAGGCGTTTTTACCAGGGTTCGGAATTTAACAATTTTCCCCAGAGTGCGCTTAAAAGAAGAATAACTCATGGTATCTAGCAAAGAGAATGAGAGGTAGGGAAAGGAAAAGGAAAAAAATTAGTATTTAGCAATCTCTGACAATCTCACAGTTTTTATTTCTTCCTCACATTCCGTTAATATCAGTCTAACAGCAACACACAAAATGCATCATAACGTCTCTTCCATAGACCTATGTGAATTTGGCATTGCTTGAAGATGTGGACAGTATTAGAATACCAACAGCAAAAGTTGATATTCAACGAATGGAAAATATTTTCCAGCCATTGGTGTTTGCGGCAAAAAAAAGAAAAGAAATGAAAAAGTAATGTCAATCTAATCTCATGTCGTATCGTCGAATAACACGTTGACATAATACTAATATCCCTGGGTCATCTTGGGAAAAATCTTGGGAAAAGCGACGTGCTTCTAAGAACTACCGCAACTATGTATTTTATGGATGTACGGTTACTGTCGCCATTTCCCTAAAGCATAGAAACATGATATATTTTCTATTCTCACCGAGTTCAGCTATTTCCCCCTCAAGATTACAAAAGTGCACCGCCAATAATTTATTCATTGAAATTTGTCAACCTCGAAAGGAACAAAATATCGTATTGATTTTTTTTCTTCTTAATGTCTATTCTGACTGCCACTGAGGCTGTGTTCTTTGCTGAGTCAGCAAAAGAAAAAAATGCCGACTGGTTCCATTAACCCTAAAGCTTCCACGCTAATACACAATTTACGCATGAATGGACTAACGAAAAAACAACAACATAAAAACGCGAATGCAGAGGCTATTTTGTATTTCACCGTCATTCATGAGACGTATTATCCCGGCTTCAAAAAAAATAAAGAAAAAAGGGGAGGAAGGGGGATATATTCCAATAATTTATATTGCTCATTTCATATTATTATGTCTGTTGACGTCACTATAAGTACAGCAGGCATAAACGACTTACACGTTTTTAAAGATATTCAATATGCAAGCCTATACATCCACTTTTTTCCATACAATGTACCTTATCATACAAATATCCTGTAAATTAATGTCATCGTTTAGTTGGAAAATGCATAAACTACTAAGATAAAAAAAATAAGAAACTAAAGCTGATAAGGTTTATATATGCCAGGGCACTTCACAATAACTTTCAAAGTTTTCCATTAGCTCTTATTTAAAGCTCACACGCTGGATCTTATTGTCACATGAATAGACAGCTTTAAGGGCGTAGCAATGCATCAGTCTAATAACAAGTCTATGATTACACAGTATAATATAGGGAGCAGGGGATATAAGCCAGTTTGGGTCTAGTTCATGGGCACATGGGTACAAATGACCTTTCTTTTTTTTTCCAAGTTAGTGAGGCACTTCACTCGTTTTCAAAGCGCATTAATGCATGAGCTTGCCTGACATAATAATTTTTGAAGTTCATCAATCATGTTTAACGAAAGGATGAACTTGCGCAGACCAGGTGACCAGAATGGTAGGTCAATTAACACTTGATAAAGCATCATTTCATTTACATTAAACATAAAACGATTGTTTCTATTCATATTGCCAAGTACCACTTTTTCTGTCAGGTGGTTGTGCTGCCAGGCACCATAATAAAATATAAGGAGTACTTAAACAATCGTTGCATCACAGATGCTTGTCTCGGTGAATTTAAAAACCGACATGACCTGTTGGTACAAATTATTTGTAGCTGCTCACACACTAAGTGGAACTCCCAACTGGCGTTAATCGGAAATCCGACCCATTCATCGACACTTAGTTTCTAGATATCTCTGCAGATCTTAGAAGAAAACTCTTCGGTGCATGCAAATGTGGAGCAGGAGGAACAGTCAGGGCTGACAAGATTTAAAGATAAAACGCCATAATTGCGTCAGGTGAATATCTCTCGCATTAAATCCTCGTTATGTCATCATATGCCGACACCCTGTTCCGCTTGAAATTTAAAGAAACACATTCACGCTACGAGGACACTTAAACTATGTCAATGACTAATAAACGCTGGTTATAACTTCTATAAAATGTCTCTCTTTTTTTCCGAATCTGGCATTTATGTCTATATTCTTTTCCACATTCGCTTCTTTCATAGATGGCGAAGACATGCAGGTGTTCACAAACAACAAACTTACATATCTGTATATTGCTTTACATATTATATCATACATACACACATGTATGATATCATATGTAAATTATGTATAATGATACTAATAATGGTATGGAGAATTCATAGCGCTTATGGCCAAAAATGTTTCTAAGCTTTTTCACAATTTACAAAAGATAAACCAACACATGAATCAACTGCGAATACAAATAATTCGCAATTACATAGCTATCGGTTCTCTTCTTGAAAATAGTGGATTTCAAGTGTCAATTGAGGCAGAGGACTGAATATAAATATGAATATATATATATATATATATATATATATATACCTTCCTTTAAGGAATGTATGCGTTCTCCTTGCCTCTAATTGCCCTTGTTATGACACAGTTATCTTTTATTCCAAATTGCACTTTCTCTTGCTTTGTTACAAAGAAAAAAAAATCGAAAGCGCAAAAATTGCGAGATATCGGTGTTATTGTGGAAGCGGAGCACTGTATAAAACCTTGACAAGCTCGCTTGCAATTTAGGCCACTTTTTTTTTTCTTGACTGAACAGGAGCGTTAACAAATAAGCCGGTGGTATAGAGAGCCGGCATTTGGATTCACCTTGCCCTTCCTTCTTCGCGGTTGGAAGGCAGGTTGTCCATTGATCAACCCCACGCTCGAACGTTTATATAAAATGTCAGCTAAACACTGTAAAATTCTCTTTTTGTTACACTGAATTTCAAAGAAATCGTTAACTGTGACATTTAGTGTTGATTGCGTTGTACAAGAGGCACTTTCAGAAAAAAAAATGAAACTGAATAGAATTTGAAAGAATGTGCATGATATGTGTATATATGCAGATAAATATTTATAATATGTATATATATATATATATATGCATTCAAAATAATCGCTGACTTTGACATCTAGTGTTAATCACGTTGCGCAAAATGCACTTTAAGTAAAAGACATTTGAATTATAATGATAATTACATATGTGTGTGTGTGTGTGTGCGCGCGTATCTGTTACGTTGATACAAGGAAGAAGTTGTTTTTGTTATTGTGACGTCATATTCATTCTTTCAAAGGAAGTATTTTCATTAGTTTTCTCATTGACAATTAGTGGTGGTGGTGGCAAGACGCGACTGGGCGTTCGAGGATGTACAATTTATTCTCCTCTCCACGTATTTCTTGCTATTCATGGGATGAATCACGGGTAGACTAGCCTTCAACCTCTTTGTATACCCCGGAGTCAAATCCTTGAAAGAAGTTGAACAACAAGACTGCAACTACGTCGATAAGAATTTGATTTGTTTGTGTGTGTGTGCGTGTGTGTGACAGAGAGGGAGGGGGCGGAGTCAGTGATATCGATCATTTCATTGATACGTCTTCACTTCGCGTATGATAAATAGGTCCTATATCAAATTTTCTGAGTAATGTATTTCCGAGTATTTATTTCATCCGTGTAAATAAAAGATGTATCAGAGTTAGAAATTCGTAAACAAGTTTGGAGAAATCTCGTCATTGCGTCATCAAATTCAATAATATCATATGCAAACGATTAATGATGACGATAATGACGATTGTATATGCTATTAATGAAAACAATAATAACAATAATAGTAGTAATAGTAGTAGTAATAATAATGATAATAATAATGAAAATTAATATGATAATAATTACAAAAATGATATTTATGTGGTGCTATTTACCCACCCACGGTAGTTTCGTCAGTATTCAAATATTAAACAGTCAAGATTCTTTTTAGATAACTGAGATAAGCATCGTGATGTAAAGATTAATATGTAATCCCTATCAACGGATCACTTGACAGCAACAATGCCATCATAAGAATTATCAATTGGCAACAATATCAGAAAAAAAAGGTTTTCTAAAACATTCGATGCAAAACATGAAATGAAATAAAAATATAATAAAAATGAAATTAAATTAAATAAAGATATTGAAATATAATATGCTCTCCCAAGTGTGAACGGACAGACCATTCTGGTCACCTAATCTTTATAGATTCATTCTTTGTATATTGAAAGTCCATGATTTGTAACCACTTGAGAAAGAGAGAGATCATTTCGAAAATGTGCACATGAGCTAATCACTCACTCTGGATAATAAGACTCCACTATACTATTATCATTACCCCCAGCATTGCTAAGTACCCATTTATACATTTGGGTCAAGAGGGACGGAATGGGCACAACATCACGACGTCCAACTACGGACGCATCGGACAGAATTCTAAGCCAGATCCTCTGTTCACAGATCCCATGCCCTATCCACTTATCCACTTTGTCGCCGTTTTCACTCTTGTTTTTGTTGAATACGATTAATATATAATGATTGTTTTTTGTGTTATTTCATAACTCCTTTGGGTATTCGTTGCTCTCTCCGTCTCTGTTTGTGCCTCATCTATATTGCATGACATAATTCAGCGCAAGTATCTAGAAAAAAGCAATGTACTGTATACTTAATTCGATAATGATCATACCGATTGACTTAAGAGCTTTGTTGATTTAAAAAAAAAATGTTAGTTTTGAATGCATTATGAATCAAAAAGTTTCTCTGCCTTCAGATTTTCCCCAAAATATTTTGTGACACAGCACATGGACAAATTTTATTCAAGCTTCGTACCAAACTACGACAGGTTTGAAACATAGTTAGTAATATATCATTGCTTCATTCTTTTAGAATATTAATATTCTTCTCTTAGAATCAAGGCAGAGATAAAATCCATTAGCAATTATTCACTAAAGGTTCGTCTGGTACATAGCTTTCCCTAGTTCCCCTAGCTGGATAGGCAACGGGTCCCCGTTATGATGACTGTTCCAGATACCAACATAATAGACGTTTGCAAATACAACAAATTATATAGTTACGTAAGAGTGCATGATCCATTAAACATAATTATAGAACTCTGCAAAAAAATGACCTGATAACAATCAAGTATATCGAGACACAAGACGTTTGCATTACTTTTGTACACCACTTGTGATCTCATTTATAAAGTTTTGCACTAGTTCAGCAAGGATAGTGTGAAGATGAATAAATTCTCCAAAGGTCAATATACTATCGTCCCTTGATCTATTGTTGGCTTTTCTTTTCGTTTCTCAATGGAATTTCGTTTTGCACTTTGAAAACACGGTGGGGATATCTAAGCATTAACGACTTCTTCTGTTAAAATAATTCACGATACATACCGACAAAAATGTCACTCAGTGACTATGACGAAGACAGAGTTCTTGTGTCCAGGTCTCAATAAGGGAAGATAAAGAAGTTGAAGTTGGTAAGGCACTGACACAGGATCGTCAGACAAAAGGGCGCCTCCGAAAGGAAGTCTTTTTCGTTTTCCACAAGATGTTGATCTCCTTTAAGATCTCCTTGAAAAGGGAAAAACGGTAGTGTGCTATGGAGATGTCTTTAAGAACAAGATCTGATGATCGGGCGACAGGAAACTGCCCAGAACCCCACCCTGGTAGAGAATTTCTTCTTTTTACACCAAGGTACTGTCCACGAAGTGACTCTGCGGAACGGCGACCGTATGTAAGGCAATTTCTTCTCGTTGTTTTTGTTGACGGAGAAAAAACAAAGGCGCTCAATAAAGTAGGCGAGGTATTCTTCCCAACGCTCACGTCCTCTGTTCAACCGCGCTTGATGATGTTCTGAAACCAAAGGATGTTGGGAGATGCCCTCCTTCGATAAATCTCCCAACCCCCTAAGTAATCTCTTACTGATGTTACACTTTGAGGTTCCGAGCCTGAGGAAAAAGTTCTTGTCATGGACCTTGGATGTCGGGAACAATCACTCGAGTACGAAGCTGGAGTATTATCCGAAACCGGTACCGAAAAAGGGATCTTATAACATCAAGGAGATGGACGTGGGTGAGTTCTGGCGCGAAAAAAAAAACGGAGAATAGTTTCCTCCCTCTCTTGCCAGACGTGCTTTGAGTGAATGCAGCCCACACACTATCTCACCCTCCCCAGTGCTCTCCTCTCTCGATCTCAATTAAAGCTCCGAGTACGCGGGATCCACCGTGTGTGTAAGGGAAAAGTACACAATGCTTTCACACACACCTTTCCTGTCCATCTACGCCGTGTGCGCCACTATCGTTATCGGTAAGAGACGGGGAATCAACTGGGCCGCCCCATCATATACACCACGCCAGTCGAGTCAGCTCCACCGTTCTTTAATGCCCAATACACCCGGATTGCGCGGCGTCGCTTCCTCCAACTTTGCACCTGCCTGGCGTTTGCTACATGGGTTTAATTTTCTTCTACTTCTTCTTCTCCCCTCACTTCTTCTTCTTCTTCCTCTACACCCAAGTCAGAAATTCTTGAACACAATTTGGAACTGACAAGATGTTATCATCTGACGATGATAGGGTCTATCTCTTTATACGTAGAAAAGAACGACAACAACAACGGTAATTTACGAGAAGCAAGCTAGGGAATATACGCACATAGATATAAAACGCACACGGAGAAATCATGTTTCTTGAGTAGCTTGGGAGTTATGTAGCTTCCGCACTGCTGTTTTGTGATTGGTTTACGATCAGCACACGACACCAAACGTAGCCGCTCTTTACGCAAATACAATGTCTGCAAATTTCCGGTGTGGAGCTAATGGTGTCTTCTCGTCTTTTTAAAGACAGCATGCCCCGAGCTCTCCCCTCAGTTTTACAAAATTAGAATTGCACATTGCCGATTGGACTCTCGACTATCTTTTGTACATTAAGGTGCTATTCTGGAAGATGTGACATATCTCACACGTGTAGAATATATTCGCTTCGTAAAAAGCAGTCCAATAATCTGTAGTGCCATGTACCCAATAGCATGTCTATGCTTAGTTAAGTTTGTGCCTGTATAATATGTATGTGTGTGTGCGTGTGTGTGTGTGTGTGTGTGTGTGCGGGCGTGCGTATCTCTTAATTGATATGAGAAAAGAGTAGGCCCTATATTATGTGTGTATTCACATGTATGTAGATGAATGTAGATTTAATTTTCATTCTGTGTGAAATGTTTCTTCGTTTCTCTTTGTTCTCGTTTTGACACTCCGCTCACTTGAGAATATTTTACACAGTTAAGAGTGCATCAAGTGTTTTTTTTTTTTACACTGCGTTTCAGTGACAAGGAAATGCGTGGACTTTTTTGAGCGTCATAGTATTCCTGAATTTGAGAAACGTGACTTCAAAGCATGTGAAAAAACTGGCACTGGTTTGGGATTATTCAGATCAGCAATAGTCGGGCTCTTGCTAAAAATATCCACGTCTGTTTAGTAATTCTTGTGTGGAAATTCTTCTTGTGAGACAAGAAGCATTGTTTTTCACATCTATAATCTTCATCATTACCATCGCTATGAGGATAAGGGAAAAAAATAATGCTGCGAGGGAAATTATTAAATTGCCAATAGGACACACTGCCTGAACCGAAGTCGCACCTGCTCCCGATTCTCCGTTGTTACGCTGTCTGCAGACTCCTCTTGCATCGGATCACACCTCCCACGCAGTCCCCCATAATAGACCTGGATGAAAAGAGAACTTTTGACTCAAACGTGGCTGCGCAGAAGAACTCTTCCTCCCTTCTTCTTTCCTCTCCGCTGTTCCTTCTCCCCGTTGTCAATGTTATGTGATCTATGACTTTTCACAAGCCAATGAAAGTGCCCCGACGTAATACCTCCCAAAATAGAGCAGACATGATTCGATCTATTCGCGCTCCGTGATCATGGAACGTGACAAGCCAAAAACTGCATGCATGTATGAGCCGAATAAGCTCTATAAGAGACAACTTGACAATTTTGAAGAACCTTTTTCGTCCTAATCTGTTTTCATAAATCACGCCGTTCATATAAACACACACACACACACACACACACACACACACATACACACACACTTACTCTCTCTTGATATATATACATATGTATATATATATATATATATATATATATATATATATATCATATAATATTTTGTTTTCTTTCTCCATTATCCATCTTCAACAGAGAATGTCTCTTTTCATTTTCAGATACAATCGGTGACGTCATCGTACGCATGTCGTAAATAGACGACAACCTATCTAAAAGATGAAACTAAATTGGTGGTCTTTATACATTGTCGAAGGCTCATGTAAAATAAGCAAATTCTCTGCTATCAAAAGACTTCGCATCTTTTGGGCAATCGAATAGCTGGCAATAATCGCAACTCCTTGAAGAGTGGATTATTCTTCTCATTAAAAAAAATAAATCGTGAAGATTACAGATTTATGACTTTTCACCAATGTGAAAACAAAAATTAATGAGCAGTTGAATTATCCGTGAATTTTGACAAATAATGGCAGCTTGACTGTGTATTATCTTAGCTATAAGTATTCCAGTGTTAGTGAGATTATTACATGGTAATCATCTTTCCTACTGAAAAAAAAAGATATAGATAACAAACTGAAATCTATGTATCATGAAAATTCTTTTACTTAAAAATCATAATCACGGATGTCATTATCAACAAACAAATTCCCCACAAACAACACCAAAAAAAAAAAGAGAAAATGCATCTCTTTGTATGATCGCATGGTGATTGGTCTTCCGTGAGCATTCCGTGTTTACTCGAAAGTGTCTTTTGTCATACCCGAACAACACTGGATAGTACTTCATGATTGCTTTAAGCCCAGGACATTATCAATACAAAGCATATCACAACCTTGTTTACTTTTATGGGCGATGACAGCCATGTTAATAGTAGTCACAACTTTAGTTTAAATATCTTATTTTGAGTTTTATATGTTCTGAATGGTGACGTCGGTAACAATGACATACATGACCGAGAGGTAGGACTAAGCAACGAATGGTCGGGAATAGAAATCGAGATGTATGAAAGTTAATCAGGATACAAAAGGACGACCAACTATTGAAAGCTGCAAGCTCCACGTTTCCCTGGCACCTGCTAAAATTACATACGTGCAGGCTGAAGAGACACTTCTTAATTTCTCAAAGGGTGGTAGAGTAACAGAAAAACACTAGAGAGATATCTAAACTCATTTGTGGGTGTGTATGTGTGTGTGGTTTTTTTTTTTTTTGGGGGGGGGGGGTGGGTGAGTAGGGGTTCTTGTTGTTGTTGGTTGTTGGTTGTTGTGGTTTTTGTTTTTGTTATGTTTTTTGCTCTCGTGGTTATTATGACGGTTTGTACGCTCAAAATGATGTAATGAATAAGAACTGATATTTTAGTGTTTACTTTTTGGTATTGATACATACATACATACTGTATATATGTACATATTACTGAGGAAGTAGCCCACGTGTTGGTGCAATATCAAAAATAAAACAGAAACCAACTTTATGATGTCATTACCAACAGTTTATTTCGGCACACAAATTTTCGTGCGATTCAAGAAAGGGCGAATCAAGAACACAAAAATTTGATCGAAAATTTGTGTGCCGAAATAAACTGCTGGTAATAAAAGCATGAACTTGGTTTCTGTTTTATTGGTTGTTCGTGTGTCAGTAGATGTGCGAGTATATATTTACGTCTCATCTCAGTGGAAACTTTTCTAGCCTGCTAATTAAATTGGGTTGCTTTCTACACATCCCGGGACGATTGAACACAGGGTTGGTCACCCCCGCCATGGGCTATGGGCAACTGGTGATCCCAGTCGAGATAGAAAAACAAAACAAAACACTCGAATCAGTTTGCATCAGAAATGAAGGGATCTTGCAAGTGATAGCATACGTGGATAGGAACAATTCACTTACCATGATTCAATAGCGTCTCTTCCGCGAGACGTCCCTCAGGAAGGAGAATCGGGCAGATCAAAAGGAAAAAAGTCCCAACTGAGAGCTAGGAAAGTCATCGCAGCTCCATAATACTTTATTTCTGAAAGAACAGCTGAGATAGAGGACTCTTTCAGCTAATATGACTTTCCCTTCAATTTTGTTTTTCATAATTTTAGCCAACAAAACGACTCAATCGAAATTTGCAATTGTGGCAATGATGCATTGATACATTGTCCATGAAAACTAGGAAAATGCAGCAGTGGAGGTATATTATTGGCTGAAATGATATCGTCTTTAGATTACCATTCCATACCGTCTCTCACTAATTTGACATTCATGATAATACAGAATTAAAGAGACAGAATGAGAGAGGTTTTCAAATTCAAATCAAATCAAGCTTTATTTCCAATATCATGTGGGTTTTTTTTTTCAAATACAACAATTACAACAAATCAATGTTATTACATTTGAAAGCGGAAACAGAAAATTAGCAAGTGCATTATCTGTATTTAAACCATTCGTTCAAAATCATTTGTTATTGGAAAAGAAAGACCCAAGTAATAAACAAGCTTGAAAGGATTTGACCCACTTAATTAACAGGAGTTTAAAGAAAATCGAATCTTAACCGTATTCAAACAAGACTATTATGGGATTTTAAAAATGGGATTTATGGTATTAAAAATCGATTATGGATTTAGAAAAAAAGAATGTTTCACTTTCTTGTTTTCACAGGAAAATGATATTAGGAGCAACAGCATATTTGCAAATCGAAGGAGATAGTGATGTCATTACTTGAAAAAAAAGCTCAAATTTATCTGCATAAAAATCTTTCTACTATATTTCGTTTATTTGGAGAAAATTGTTTCAAAATATTTAACAAAATAGTTTGAATTTCATATTGATTTTATGAATTGACATATATAATACTTTGTAATATGTATTAACGTTTGTTTGATTGAAATGAAGCATAATTATGAAATTAAATAAAATGAAAATTGAATTGACTATTTATTTATTCATTTATCTATGTGTTTATATTAATATATTTATGCGTGTCGTTTGCTTGTAATTACTACCGTCTTTTGAGCAGAGAAGTGGAAAGGGATATAGGGGATCGACCAACAAATAAATCTCAAGGACATACTTTTTATCAGAGAACAATGCACATATGCAAACCTGCATTTTCAGAGTAACCCTTTTAACAGTAAGGTAAGTAATTCTCTCTATAAAGCTTTATAACGTTTTTAATAACATGCAATATCTATTTCCTGCGCAGTCGAATATATAAAGCCAAACAGGTAAGGGTGAATGAAAACATCAATTATTAAAGCTTCAGTGCACTCAGATTTCTCTGCATGGGTCGAAACCTGTGGTAGGTTTCTACAGATTATGACTAAAGTGCTGATTCTGTTTGTGTCTTGGTGGGATGTGTTGCCGTGGTAACGATTTTGACCACCCCTTGAGTCCTTCGTATGGGGCAGAACACACCTCGTGCAAGTTTGGTCGATAGTCTTTGGTTGTATCACACTGCCTTTAACGCCTGATTTCATTCCAGTCTCCATTGGACGTGTTAGTGATATACAAGGCCAAACTCTACGCGCGAGTAATCGAAATGCATTTCTAATTCGAAGCACGATTTGAGCTACGACACCTGGACGCGGTCGCACAGCCACTATGAGGTCGTACAGCCACTATGATTATACTTCATTCTAGTTTTGTTTAGGAAGAAAAACAGGTATCCAAATGATGAAAATACTTTCTATTACCTAAACTCGGCATTTTTTTTTTTGCCGTCAATCTTTGTTGAAAATCAACACCGAAGAACCGAATTCATGAAATATGATATCTTTCTCGATGTATAGAATAGAGACATTCAAATTTGGATGTGATTCTTAAACGCTGATTTTCTGCAAACCCCATTGGAAGTCACCGTCAAGTCAATTCAGCATTGCCGAAATCATCTAAATATAAACTACTGAGGGTATCGAGTAGAATTTATAGCAACATCCATGACTTTAAGAGGAATATGAATTTGGACTAATGATAAAGTGGAAGAAAATAGATTACAATAGCACGACTGGCAGTTTACACCTCGCACTTCTTGCCTGGGTTTGCAACTACAAGGAGCGGCATGAAGGAAGTCTATAAATACTGTGCTATTTCTTTTCGACGACCTCGTTGTATAGTACTGTGATATTTCTGGCTGCCACGTGTTTCCGACATGACAGCAAAAGTACAACACTTTAGTCCCGAAATAGCTCATGTACGGTTGGAACCTTTCTATTCCGTGCATGTTGGGGCAATAGAATAATATAGGTGGGGTATTTCTGAGTTTAATTAGAAAGGTGCCGGATATACAGAATGATCCCCAGATAAATGTCCGGTATCACAGTATCAACCTTTCAGAGGCGTCTTAAAATACCATGGATTCGACTCGTGCGAAAGTGCACGCATCCATGTGTGTATGTTTACATGTAGTTAGCAATAGATATTATACAAATATCGACTGCTGCAGAGGGAGATGGTAAAACCATTTGCACCGAGGTGATTTCTCGACAGTGATATGTCCCGAGACGAAGTCGAGGGACATGGCATTGTTGAGAAATCACCGAGGTCAAATAGTTTTACCATGGCCCGAAAGAAAGCAGTCGATATTTGTTTTAAATCCCTCTCGAGCATTTTACTAGAGTGATGATGGTTCCCTTTTGGAAAAATGTGCAGGTTTCCTAAATCTAACGTTTACAATAGGCCGTAGCAGTGCAGCAGCAGTGCGTGCAGCGCGTAGCGAACGACACCGTTGATTCCTACACACGAGCTACACTACAGCGTGCAAAACTCCGAAAGATCGAGGAGGTCCAGGACTACGTTAGAAGTAGGTCTAAAGCGGCTTGGTTACCCACATCATCTTCAAAATCGCTTTTAGTTTATTCCTAATTCGTACCTGATCTGATATGGTGTCCTTCTGCTGCAATCATTCCTCCGTTACTTGAAGCGCAGTCACTTTGTCAATAATGAGCTGAACTGCATTGATCACACTAACGAATACACACACACACACACACACACACACACACACGCCATCGCACCACAGATTTCTGTAATGCCGTCGCGCAATTCCAAAGCGCTGCTAGCGCTAGCTACAAGCCACGCATAGGACTGTCGCTCAAAAGTATCGCTACTACGCGCACTGCGTACATTCATAAGTGAGAAATGTCGATATCGATCACACGATCACGATTGGGTGCAGATCGTGGATTCCCAAAAGTACTATATCCCGCTGGCTAGAAACCAATTGCACCGCATCCAGCTGCTCGCAGCTAGCTAGTAAAACTACACCATGTTCGTGCTCTGTAGAATCCTATGGCAAGAAGCTTTACATGAGGGATATAAAACATTATGCATTTCAAACTCATCAATATTCTTTAACGTTGTGAGTGATTTAGTTGATCTATATTACTGCTCCTTTTCAAAAAACAAGACGAAACAAAACAATATATTCAATTCAAATCAATTCAATTCATTTTGGCATTTATTTCCATCGGACAAAAATCGCAACCCCTTCTTAGACTTAAAAATCCATTTCCATCTTTATGAAAAACAAAGAAGAAGTAATTTTCTTGGAGATTCTGGTCTCGCCACTCAAATGTACAGTATGATAGTCATTCTTGTCTGATTATACACCTCGAGAAATGCTCAGTTCTTGTAATCAGGAGGTAGGAGTCTCATCGTATTAGAGAAGGTGGATAATTATGGCGAAAGGCAGGGAATTTCCCTCTGCAGCGATATATCCAGACCACGGATAAACGACTCTTCATATTCATAGCTTTATTATCATAATTAATATTACTTTTATTACATCTCACTGGATGAACAAAAATGGCTATTCAACCTAGCGATGATGTAACTTCTAGAAAGCCGCAGTTGGACACTTTTTTAAAGTAAAGTATTTCATATAATGCTAAATTAGCTTTCGACCTGAATTAATAGATTTACTGAAAACGACAACAGCAACATGTTTTAAAAGATTTTAAAGATGTAGGACAGGTATATGTGAAAAATTCATTTATTCATGTATATCAAAAATAATTTACCGTGTTTCTTAGGTGCATATTCACAGAAGAATTGTATTTTTCTTTCTCTTTATCGTTTACTTAGAAAATGTATAAACGTAATATATATATATATATATATATATATATATATATATATATATATATATATATAATTGAAAAAGCATGTATACATATACATAAAGATATAGTTCTCAGTAGAATTATTTAAAAAAATGCCAACACAATATACTTGCACAGCACAGTGATTAATTTGGGAAAATCAAATCGATGGATTATATAGAACACCATCGTCTTTTTTTTACAATATATCTTCGTATTCATATTTTCATGAATTTTTCTGATGCTTAAGCATCGTTGTTTAGTCAAGTGGTCAAGGGAAATTTAAGATTAATTCTTTCAGCCATGACTTTCGAATTTCATAAGGCTTAGGAATAAATGACTTATAAGGGGCAGACCAAGATAGCTGATCCTCGCTCTCTCTCTCTCTCTCTCTCTCTCTCTCTCTCTATTTGTATATCTTCATTTCTTTCTGTGTCCCATTCCCTTCCCCTATTCTGTGGACGAACGATTCGGTTAGATTCGTGAAAAAGCGCCATGAAAATGGTGGGGTCATCGATCAAAAATGCTCAACACCACTCTCCGCCCCGTGCGTAGATAGATGTCAGGCCGGGTTTCCACAAAGACGAGGGTTGTTTTGATGCCATTTTGAGAAATCATTTCACCTGCAGGAGGTGACCTCATTTACCTGCCATCAATGTTTTGATTCATTCCACTTGATTCATTCAGACAACCCGAATCCCTTCCTCCGAAATGAGCGAACAAAGCTATAGTGCAAGCAAATAGACGTGGAATTTACATGATCATGAAACGATCACTTTATTACCTCCGTAAAAAGCTAGAGATTTATTAGGTTCTCTTTGATGACGATACATACACATTTTCATATTTAGTATGACGCGAACATTATCAAACAATTGTATTTCTTTCGTTTGTTTTCCTATTTTCACTCTCTGAGCTATAATCCGACAGGTTAAAATCAAATTAAAGGTTACAAAAATTCGCATCGTGGCAGATAAACGCATAAAACTGTGCGCAAAAATCCAAATAGATAAAAGGAACCATGATCAGTGATACAAAGTGACAGGGGATTGTCACATTGATGAGTATTTAGCTGTGTAAAACAGAGAAATCATCAGCACTACGCCTGCCTTGTGTGACTATGAGTCTATATGAATGTGTTTTTGCCAATGATCTTAATATACTGGCAAATGACAGAATCTATAGTTCTCACCGACATACGCAGAAACATAAACATAACTTTTGACACTCAGATGCATTTTAAGCATGAAGACGATTATTATTATTATCATCATTGTTATCATTATTATTATTTCTATTATCATCATTATCATTACTATTATAATCATTATTATTATTATTACCGTTCTTATCTAGTGCATAGTACCTTTGGCAAGGTCTCCATGCGCTTTAAAGAAAAATAAAGAAAGACAGGAAAAGAAAATTATAGAAATAATAAAGTGCTGCATAGGTCACACTTTTTGAACAGATATATTTTTAAGCATGTGTCGAACTTTTTGATGGAACTTGTATGTTTGATATCATGCGGGACGCCGTTCCATAGTTCTGGGGCAGCATGCCTGAAATTACGTTTACCATAAGCGTTTGTCGAAATGGAGAGTATATCACATATAGATCTTCCCGTGACTACCTAAGAACTCTCTGACAAGGAACTCTGAGAGATAAGAAGGAGTAATTTCATGAAAACATTGATAAACAAGCAATACGACCTTAAATTCGATACGCGATCTGATAGGAAGCCAATGCAAGGCACTCAAGACAATTCAATTCAATCATAGTTTCTTTCAAATCAACGAAAATCAAAACGTAGTACAAAGTATACATGTCATGAAATAATATCGTTCAAACATTTGCAAAAGATTCATATAGTATCCGAGATAAATTATATAACAACATATATATATATATATATATATATATATATATATACAATAATTAGGAGGAACAATACATATATACTTCGTGGGCGTGCGGAAAATGGATTCGATTATGGAAAATAGTGATCCACTAAAAAGCAAAGCTTGTTGGACGTGGATCGCTAGATAGATAATGAGTGAATAATGTGTTTTATTCGAGTTTTTTTTTATAGCTATTGTATTTAATATAGATTACTAGTATATAGATCATTTGTAAAGATATACATGTAGTTATATTGACATACGCAGGTCGGGAAAAAATGAAAAAAAAATAAAAGTAGAATATGACAGGTGATGAGGGACTCATATTTCTTGGTCTTTGTCACAACCGTTGCAGCAGCGTTTTGAATAACTTGAAGTTTCTGGAGTTGCTTGTCTGTTGAACCATACAAAAGGCCGTTACAATATCAATATAACACATTACAAATGCATAAACTAATCTATCAGTATGTTCCCTTTCTTAATGTACGGTCAAATTTTGTTGATCTTATACAAAGCATATGAGGCGGACCTGCATCTAAAACTATAAACATATTCATGCAACGTGATAACGTGGTGGTTATATGAATTATCATACCAATCAAAAATATATAATTCAGCAACGACTTTCTGTGACGTTACAAACAAAAAATCTGATAACTCTGTATCTGATCATATGCAGGGTCAGTCAATGCAATATATATATATATATATATATATATATATATATATATATATATATATATATTAGATGAATAAAATCTTTCCGTTTGTCGAAACTGATTCATCAAGTTATAGTTGGTAGAATGGAGTATCTTTTCTCGTTTTATTCAGATGGGTTTGCTCACTACGGATTTACATTTCAAGGATTACATCTCTCGATTCGTTTCAATTTGAGGAGATGGATTACTTGTCTTATACGGTGGGAGCTAAAACAATCAGAATCCACTGACCACTACCGGAAATACTATTTCGGCTCGGAGCTATGAATACTTTTTTCTTTCTTGGCGTTTCTAGAGACATAAAAGAATACAAATGCGCCAAAATAAGGCTTCACGCGGTCAGAAACATTTTT